>NW_015548343.1:1401954-1404187 GCF_001515605.1 Sinocyclocheilus anshuiensis
ACGTCTCGCTTGCTCAACACAACCCAGCGTTACAATATGCCATAATTCCAGCCAATCAGAGACGAGGCTGCTAAATTTGTTTTGTTTGTTCTGGGGTTTGTGCTGATTTGTGCTGAATTTGGGGTTTGTGCTGATCACAATCGAATCCTTTCATTATAACATACAGAGCGTATACATGACGATGTTAATAATATATTAATTGCGCAGTGTGAGATTCATTGGTCATAACAGAACTTTGTGAGATCGCGATGAACAAAGAGTGACAGTTTTTTAGTGGTTAAAAAAAGGATCCAAATCCATTCATAACTATGTTTAAAAAATAAATCATCAACAGATGCAAACATTCCCCAACAGCACAGCAGTAATGACTTTATGAACTTCTTTACTTCCAAGATCGATAATATTAGAGATAAAATTCTAACCATACAGCCGTCAGCCACAGTATCACATCAGATCATAGATCCTGAGGAACAAGTGATGAACAATTCCACTCATTCTCTGCTATAGGACAGGAAGAATTGTATAAATTGTCAAATCATCAAAACCTACAACATGTATGTTAGACCCTATTCCATCTAAGCGACTAAAAGAGGTGCTTCCAGAAGTCATAGATCCTCTTCTGAATATTAATAATTTGTCAATGTCATTAGGATATGGACCCCAAAACCTTCAAATTGGCTATTATTAAGCCTCTCATTAAAAAACCTCAACTTGATACTAGAGAATTAGTTAATTACAGACCAATCTCAAATCTCCCTTTTCTGTCAAACATACTAGAAATGGCAGTATCCTCTCAGCTATGTTCCTTCTTACAGAGAAATGGTATCTGTGAGGATTTCCAGTCAGGATTTAGACCGTGTCATAGTACTGAGACTGCTCTCATCGGAGTTACAAATGACCTGCTCTTATCATCCAATCATGGTTGTATTTTTCTATTAGTGCTACTGGTTCTTAGCTCTGCGTTTGACATTATCAACCACAACATCCTTTTGAGTAGACTACAAAATTATGTTGGCATTAGTGGAATTGCATTGTCATGGTTCAAATCTTACTCATCTGACGTCATCAATTTGTGGCAGTGAATGACAAGGTATCATATCGATCATAAGTACAGTATGGAGTACCACAAGGCTCAGTACTAGGACCGTTACTTTTCACACTTTACATGTTACCCTTGGGAGATATCATCAAGAACGTCTCCAGGTTACGTATGTAACCACGGTTCCCCCGAAGGGAATGAGACGCTGCGTCTAAACGCTACGGGAACGTCTCCAGAGTGACCACGCTCTGAATCACATGTGTAATCAGTCCAATGGATGGGCGAGACGTCACGGGCGGGGTGACGTAGCGACCAGGAAGCATAAAAGCACGTGCGGTGAAACCGGCGTCAGCTTCTATTAGTGAAGCAAGCGCTGGCAGGGATGCCGGAAGTATGGCCCTGAGACGCAGCGTCTTGTTCCCTTCGGGGAACCGTGGTTACATACGTAACCTGTAGATGTTCCCCTTCAGGAACTCGAGCTGTGTCGAAACGCTACGGGAACGAGAATTCCCACGCCGCCAGACTTGCAAATCCCTGCCTAGTGTGGAAGAGCACAACTGAGGCGAGAGAAAAGGGAGCCAGGAATGGCTAAAGTAGGCGGGGCAGTGATCATAATTATACTTCACTTTTTGTTGTTTTCTTTACAAACATAGCAAAACAATGTCACTTTCAAACGAGTTTCTGTGATTTTCTGTCAGAGCTGTGGCACATTGTTCTCGTATAAAGAGCTGTTGTGCTCATGGGAACTCGGGTTTGAGTTCAGTCTAGTTTAAATCCCGTCCTGTTCTCCCTCAGACTCCCTGAAAATAAAATAAAATAAACATGTTTTAAATAATTTATTTGTTTGTTTGTTTGGTTTGTTTGTATCCATGAGTTATCGTGAGTAATCCTATTATGTCTGGGATATAACCAGTATTTTTACTTTTTTTACTTTTGGTGCAAAATTCAGAATTGAAAAATGGTTTCCCTTTCAATCCATGAGATGGAATTTGAATTGAATTAGTCACACTCCACGGGAAGTTGAATGGGAATTTTAATTGCAGTGACAGGAAGAGGAATTTACTGAATTGTAAATAAAAGAAATTCAAATTAAGAAATTTAATAGAAATTTCACAGGTTTTCTCAGTTCAATTCTGAATGACACACAAACCTGTTTTTGGACAGAAAAAATCAGAAAACAACAAAAAGTGCGGT
>NW_015548343.1:1404992-1406419 GCF_001515605.1 Sinocyclocheilus anshuiensis
GAAAAGACAGTAAAAATGCTACAGTAAAAATCTATTAATTGGTTAATGGTAAGATCACCTACTATATACGGTGAAAAACTGGAATGGACATTTCATGTAATTTTACAGTAAAATACAGTTCCCCTTCAGGAACTCGAGCTGCGTCGGAGAATGCTTTGGGAACGCCTTTCAGCGTGACCGGCTCTGAATCATATGTGTAATCAGTCCAATGGATGGGCGAGACGTCACGGGCGGGGTGACGTAGCGACCAGGAAGTATAAAAGCACGTGCGGTGAAACCGGCGTCAGCTTCAGGAGTGAAGCAAGCGCTGGCAGGGATGCCGGAAGTATGGCCCTGAGACGCAGCGTCTTGTTCCCTTCGGGGAACCGTGGTTACATACGTAACCTGTAGATGTTCCCCTTCAGGAACTCGAGCTGTGTCGAAACGCTACGGGAACGAGAATTCCCACGCCGCCAGACTTGCAAATCCCTGCCTAGTGTGGAAGAGCACAACTGAGGTGAGAGAAAAGGGAGCCAGGAATGGCTAAAGTAGGCGGGGCATGCTGTCCCGAAGGCCAACTTCTGGAGGAGTGAGCCTTGACCCCCGAAGGAGAGGGGAGATCATCTGGCCGGAGGCCTCGACCTCAGCGCACCGCGGAGGAAACGTGTAAGAAGAGGGTGTCTTCCCACTGAATGGCCATCAAGAGGGGCGTGGTAGGCCGCAATGGCTGCCACGAAGACCTCTACGGTGGAGTGGGTCAACCCTGCGGATAAACAGGCCTGCAGGAACTCCAGAACTGTATCAAACGGGAGCGCCGTCGAGGAGAGGAATCAGGTCCGAGAACCATACTCGGCCCGGCCAGAACGGGGCTACTGGCAGTCGACTGACCTCGTTCCAGCGCACTCTCTCCAGAACTTCCGGGAGCAGAACAATCGGGGGAAAGGTGTACAGACGAAGCCTGTACCATGGCATCCAGCCCCAATGGAGCTGGATGAGTCAGAGAGAGAACTAGAGGGGACCGTGCGATATCATCTGAGTCGCAAACAAGTCCACCTGAGCCTGGCCAAAGACTCTCCAAGTCGGCCTCTCACTACAGTGTGCAGGACCCACTGAGACACGTTTGGCAGTAGTTTTCACGCTGCCAAATAGTCTACTAAAGGAATCAGTCTCTCGAGACTGACCTCTGGTGTAACCAGAGCGGCTAGTTCGGTGCCCTGAAGCGGCAGACCGATCTCCTGAGGGCACTGAGGAGAGACGGGCACCGTGTAATCTTCCCCAGAGGGAGCTGACCCTCAAAAAGTCCTAGGCCTTAGGCGTCAGGACGTTTACGACGACGACTATCCAGCGAGAATGACGGTCCGCAGAACTGCCTTCCGCTAAAAGCCTTCGGCCTGGGAGCGCCACTCTGACTCTAGACTCTGCGGAGTACGAGAAGTGACGCCCCAGAA
>NW_015548343.1:1406715-1408774 GCF_001515605.1 Sinocyclocheilus anshuiensis
GTTTAAGGAGGTAGATAGGGACGCGCCCGTCTACATTCCCTCCACCGGATCCATAAGCGAAACCCACGAGCACAGCCGCCGCTCCGCCTCGGCGAAAGCGGGGCCGGCACCGCGAGAAATGCTAGTGAAGGCTCTCTCCTCAAAGAGAGCCCTCTGAGAGCGAAGCAAGGCAGTAACAAACGCTACCAAAATGGGCCGTCAGCTCCTTTTTTTTCGAGAGCTGACTCTGCGTGCTTGCTCCCAAGCAGACAACAAACAAACTGTGTGTATCCCCACCCGTAAAGTAACGTGGGCAGGGAGGAACACACAGACTGAACGCTGCCTGCCCTCGCCTTAGGTGTCTGGTTTTGTCTTGAGATTTCGTGACAGACAACACTAAATAAGACTCACAAACAGATATCAGACTGACACACACACAGAGCACTTTCTGAATGACAGAAAGCTCACGCCGGTTTCACCGCACGTGCTTTTATGCTTCCTGGTCGCTACGTCACCCCGCCCGTGACGTCTCGCCCATCCATTGGACTGATTACACATGTGATTCAGAGCGTGGTCACGCTGGATGCGTTCCCGTAGCGTTTCGACGCAGCTCGAGTTCCTGAAGGGGAAACATGGTGTTAGCTTTCACTGTTATGCTGATGATATTCAGTTCAATATTTCTTCGTGGCCAGATGAAACATACCTATTCGCAAAACTAACGGAATGCATAGTTGATATAAAAAACTGGATGACTAGTAATTTCCTACTGCTAAATTCTGAAACAACAGAGGTTTTAATCATTGGACCAAAAACCTCCACATGTAATATCCTAAAACACTGTCTAACACTTGATGGCCGCTCTGTTAATTCTTCATCCATATCCAGACCATGCAGATGGTGGATCAGCACCTAGGGACGACCTCTACAGCCCTGAATGTCAGCGGAGACCATGTCAACTAGATGAGCCCCAGAGATAGATCCCCAGCGAAGACCTTGTCACCTCTATGGCCATCGGCACAAGACCACAAGAACCAGATGAGTCCTCTGCTCAATCTGACTTGTGTTGCAGTCTAGAATTAAACCACACCATGCTTGTTTCGTCTGGCCAGAGGAGAACTAACTTACTATTGTCCTTTTGCATTATCAGTACACTGTTTTTCTGTTTAATACTGTAAAGCTGCTTTGACACAATCTTTATTGTTTAAAGTGCTATATAAATAAAGGTAAAAATAAATAAATAAGGACATTCCTATAAGTAAGAACATTAAATCAGGTATAGACAAGTGGTCCCAACTGCCCTTGGAGATGCATAATAGGATAGAGACAATAAAAATGAACATGCTTTCCTGACTCTTATACCTCTTCCAATCCTTACCAGTTGAAGTTCCGCTGAAACAATCTACTGAATGGGATAAGTGGATTTCAAGATTCATATAGGTCAGCGGAGACCATGTCAACTAGATGAGCCCCAGAGATAGACCCCCTGCGAAGACCTCGTCACCTCGACGACCATCGGCACAAGATCACGAGAACTAGACAAGTCCTCTGCACAATCTGACCTGTGTTGCAGCCTGAAATTAAACCATGCCATGCTGGTTTCGTCTGGCCAGAGGAGAACTGGCCCCCACACTGAGTCTGGTTTCTCCCAAGGTTTTTTCTTATTGACAAACAATTTTCCTGTTTGACACTGTAAAGCGGCTTTGACACAATTAGTATTGTATAAAGTGCTATACAAAAAAAGGTGACTTGACTTGACTTTTCAAACCTAAAAACTGATGCAAACTACAACACACCCTTTTTACACTTATTCAGAGAAATAAGCATTCTCAGTGACAGCTATGTGTAGTCAGTGTTGGGAAGCTTACTTTGGAAATGTAATAGGTTACAGATTACAAGTTACCCTACTGAAAATGTAATAAGTAGTGTAACTTTTCAATTACTTTATTAAAGTAATGTAACTGATTACTTTTGATTACTTTTCTACATTTCTAATGAATGTTTATTTGCAACTGTTAATCATTTTCAAACATTTACACCATGCAGGATTAAGTTTACAGTAGTGCTCAACACTGTCAGACTT
>NW_015548343.1:1409857-1420376 GCF_001515605.1 Sinocyclocheilus anshuiensis
GTCTGAGCAGTGTGTAGACACAACCACCCTACAATGATAAAAATTCACTCCTTTTTTTTTAACCCCCCAAAAACCTAAACAGTCTCAATTATCAAGCCATTTTGATTTTGGAATGAATATCAGCACTCTCTTCCACCTTCAGCGGGATCGGGAAAGGTCCGAGTTGAACATGGGACACCCGAAGTGCAATGGTGCTGTATGTCAGCGCATATGTAACTGTAATTGAATTACATATTTTTTCTTAGTAACTGTAACTGATTACAATTACTTTTATTTTGTAATTAAATTACGTAATTCCGTTACATCTAGTTACTCCCCAACACTGTGTGTAGTGCAACATCTTACACAAACTCAGCTGTTAATAGACAAATGAATGCATGCATGACAGTTCAATCTTTTTTCCATCATGTTTGGATTTAATGCGTTCATAACATTGCCAAAACTATTCTGGCTGTGGTTTGGAAAGTGAATAATGCATTGGTAAAACTTAAGTGATACTTTTCTAACTTTGTGTTTGGACTATGCAAATAAGTTCTACAGGAGGAAGGAAGGGTGGACCACACAGGCGAGCGTACCTTCACTTCAAGGTACTCTGCGTGTTCCGGGCCAAGGACCTCCTACCTACTCCAGGGCCACGTCTGCATTTCAGATTGTAGGACCCTTTGGTGCTCCAGGAGATCAGGAGATCTACATATCTTGGAAAATGACCCTGTCAATATCAATGTGGAATATACAAGGCTTAAAATTGACAGCCTTTGGGCTGAAGAGTTTAAACAAAATTCCACAACAGCATCAAGGTAATGGACATTATAATTCTACAGGAAACATGGAGCAGGACAGACACCACCACACACTGTCCCCCCAACTACAGAGAAATTATTCTACCTTTGCAAAAACGTAGCACAGTTAAGCAAGGCAGAAACTCAGGAGGACAAATCATCTGGTACAGCTCGAAATTCGACAACTGCATTGACACAGTAAAAATTGTCAAAAACCATATCTGGCTTAAACTCCATAAGGAACTACTACTATCACAAAAAGACACATTACTTTGTGCCATATACACCCCACAATCTGAGTCCCTCTACTACAGTGAAGACATGCTCTACACATTGGAGAAAGAGACAGGCCACTTCCAGGCCCTGGGAAGTGTACTAATCATTGGGGATATGAACGCAAAAACAGGATTACAGCCAGACTTCACAGACACACAAGGGAGCAAATATATTAACAGTTAATTGTCCTGTATAAATAACACATTTTCTCACCTCCACAGAAATAACCACGACCAATAAGAGTGGGAAAGATCTTCTGTGGACTCTTTAGGAAGATACAGCTTTGTCCCTATCTGTGTCCCTTTTTTGGATTATTTTTATTATATATATATATATTTTTTTTTTTACTTCAATTACTGTTTTTGTTCTTTTCTTTATATTAATTTGCACTACTCCTTTCTTGCACCATTTTGATTGTATGCATCAACGCTGCATTGGTTTGGCAATAGGCATGTACAAATATTTGTCATGCCAATAAAGCACTTAAACTGTGAACTGTGTGAAGAACAGTGTCACCTATGGAAGCCAATTAAATATTTTGGGAACAGAACAAAGTTCAAATGACATATGTGAACTTCATCACATGTGAATTCTCACATAAAGACACAAATGCATTCACTCTTACACACAGACAATCAAAATGGATTCCTCACGAGAGGCCCTGGGGTGAAAATCTTGAAATCGTAAAAATGGTAGTCAGAGGAAGGTACTTGAAAGTTACAAATTGCACATCAGCACAGAGAAGAGAAAAGTAGCCCTTTTTGGTGAATCCTTTTATAATCTTACTGCATCAGTTACAGCATACGCAGACCCAGTGATGTTTTTTCATGATGGTTTTATAGAGGGCATGTATTTACCTAAACCTAAAATTCAAAGGCTGTTCTTTATTTATCTAGATGTTGTGCATATGTAGAACTTGTACACTGAAAAATTGGTGTAGAAACAATTTTCACACACAAATTGCTAGTAATTTCACAAACAATTACGAAGAAATGGCAAGTAACACATTAAACTAATGTGGAATTTTAAAAGTAGAAAACTCAACATGTATTTTCTTGACCAATGTATTCCAATAATCTGTTTTATTCTCAACTTCAAAAACTCATCTTTTAAATTTTTTTTTACATACACAAAAGTGCTACAAATACTACAGTAAAGTATATGGCTTAAGTTGACATGGGTAACAGAAGTGCTTAGAGATAATTCAACGTTGTAGACCAACATGAATACAACAATATATAACACAACTGTTATACCAAATATTAATCTCCTACTTATGAATTGCAGATTGGGAAAAGAAAGAAAGAAAGAAAAACATTGTGTACTATTTCTTTTGCTTGCTACAAAGCAAGACTCGAGACTCTTTCTACACCCTTCTGAACTGTAGTGTTCACATATTGGAGAGAAGCTTCCAGAAGCATGTGTTTTTGTGGATCACAGTGACCTATCACACACACGCATGTACCAATGATGGAGAATTACAACTCTTGTTGCTCACTCTTAAGCCTGAGACTGCAGGACTTACTCAGTTGCTGCACTGTCTCCATGACAACCAAAAGCAGGGCACTTTGAAACAGCAACTCTTTTTTGCAGCTCATGAAAGAACTTTACTTATATCATAAAACAAAAACCCATGATCACAAAATATAGTTGTTAATATATTTATGAATTTAACTGCAATCTGCAGTATGTTGCACATTTAGAATCCTCACTTCCCCTCTCCCGAGAGTTGAGAGATCGTGATGCTGCTGCTGCCTCGCATGACTTTCTTATATTCCATTATCAGTAATTCAGGTACATTTGCCACAAAGGTAATCTTGTCAGGTCTCCCGTTGAAGTGCTAAGATAAGCATAGCATCTTTTCATGACCCTGAGACAGTGCAGTGTCTTATGATTGGATTTTTTAAATTCAATGTGCACTTAATGTACGGCATATAAATTGAGTTTCTCTTATTATTATTATTTTTAATCCTAATAATAAAGTACCCCCCACATACAATTACTATTGTTTTGCATTATTACATGCAGTTATTAATAATATTACATGTTTATTTCTTGGAAATGTACATTTGTCAACTCAAGCACAGATCTTTTAACAACAGTAACATGCAATAACCTTATTTTTATATGGAAAATATTATACTCTTAAATGTAGCCCATTGTTCTTCTATAGTAGGCTATCGTACTTTGACCGACATCCTCAGAGATTATAAAAGGAGCTCTACATCTTTTCAGTCACAATTTGAATTTTTTTTCATGAAGCTTTGCGACTTTTCCTACTTCATACTTCAGTACAAAAATGTGCCAAACTTTGACAAAAAAAAAAAAAAAAACGATTTCTTGATAAAAAAAAAAAAACGATTTCTTGATGATTAGATATTTTATAATAGTGATGATTTCATATTGTCTATAAATTCCAAAGCACTGTGGAACACACTCACAGTGGAAATGGCCAATAAGCCAACAAGTGCTCCTCTGCCACCATCTACTGGTTATAGTGGTAATTTCATTTATTTTTTATTTAAAAATAAAAGTGTTTGTTTGCCACTAGTAGCCTATTTCACTGTCAAAAGGTTGTACGAGCCCTAAAATGAATAATGTAATAATAGTCAACTACTACTGCCACAATACCATGGTTACAGTTAGCGTTACTTATTTAAATCCATGGTGAATGTTGGTGATTTGTGGACTGAAAAACCTTCTGTAACTTGCTCATGGCACAATATTTCTCCTGGTTTCCACATCATTGCTGTTTGATCTGATATCTATAGTTTATAACAGACAATTCTGCACCAAATTTGAATGTTTCTCACTAGATTTCGCAACGATTTTATTCATTCGGCGGAGAATTGAAACACTTTCTCACTGGATCTCCCAGCGCTGTATAGTAGCAGTGTCGTGTGATTAAAATCGGTCTGCGATTAAACCTGTACTGGGCTCACGCACGTTGCGCTGTTTATTAGGCCTTCTTCAGACTTTCAGAAAAAAAATCTGATTTTTTGCATATCCAGATATTATCCAGATGGGGTTTTCATATCATATGGGTCTACAAGTAGAAACTGTCTTCACAACAAATCGTCAAATTAAAAGTTTGGTTTAACTTGAAGAAATTGTGACAAATATATCACTATTGTACAGTAGAATGTACGTCAGAATGTAATAATAATAATAAATTATACTTAATGATTTTTTACGTTTAATTAATCCATTAAAATGGAAAAAGAGAATTTGGTAGGCTAAAAATAAAACACAATTTGAGGAAAAATAAAATGTAGGTTATTTCATTTACATTTTTCTGGACTGTGTTTTAATGGTTCAGTTACATTTTTGTAATAAAAAAACATGTATAATTAAATTAAATAATGAAATTATTATTATAATTTATAATAATATATTATTAAAAAAAACATTATTTTAGGCCCCAAACAGTGCTGGGTGGTAACTGATTACATGTAATCTGGATTACATAATCATATTCCAAAAATTAAGTACTTAACTAGATTACATTACATTTTAAATAGAATTATTACATTGTTCATAATCAGATTACAGTTAGGCCTACTTTTTACATGATTACATATTACTCACACAATAGGCTACCTAATAAGCGATATAAGCGGTTGCATAGGGCCCCGTGGCCACCAGGGGGCCCCGTGTCAGGGTTCAGACAGAAATGCCTGGCAATAATAACTTTGATGAAGTTTCCGTGTCAGTCGTGTGTGTTTGATAATGAAGAGGCGGCACTATCAAAGCAAGCGAGTGAGCAAGATAAGGGTAAGTGGTGGATATTGAAAATGTAAATGACGGTTGCTGGATCGTGTCTTATCGGTTTAATTCGGCATTTTGCTTTGAGCGCTTTGAAGACGCGCTGTGGCAATGCAACAACAGTAATGAACATGAACGGTATCGTGGGCACTTCAAAATATGTGAATAATTCTAGGTATCTTAATATCCGAATGGTTTCGATTTTTAGAGCGCACATTAGCTTATTTTCCATCGACCAGCTAAAGGGGTCATATGATGCTGCTAAAAAGAACATTATTTTGTGTATTTGGTGTAATGAAATGTGTTTATGCGGTTTAAAGTAAAAACAACACATTATTTTCCACATACTGTACATCAGTGTTTCCCAACCTTTTTTCAGTCGCGGCACCCTTTGGAAATTTTAACAAACTTGTGGCACCCTACAAAATTAATTTTGTCACAATATTTGAATTTCTAACTTTGATATGATACTTTGAAAAGTATAGATATTCGGTACAACAGGGAAGAACTGCAGAATATAATGTCATACAGATATTTTTAATATTATTTAAAAATTTTGTCCATCAATGGTGGCAATCAGTAGGCTAATTTCTAATGAAGAGACCAATTTATATGACAGATTTTAATGTAGGCTTTTATACATATGTAAACATTATTTAATTACCATTATAACTAGCTAAAAACTTTTCATTTTACAGTGGGGTAATTTTGGTGCAGTAGCACGAGATAGATTGATTTCAAACTTTGAATTGAATAAAAGTGAGCAGAGGCGCGGGCTTAAGAACGGCGCGGCCGGCGGATTCGACGAAGTAGCGGCAACCACATGTGACGACCCCGGGCTGGACTCCGCTTCATCCACGGTGAAAGCCGATCCGGCGATCCACAGCACTAAGTTGATGTATTCCCTCAGCGACCAGCACGGATCAGCTCCAGGCATGACGAAGCAGATGTCGTCCTCTTTTGGAAGGCCAAACAAAGTAGTTTTGTTTTCACAACGAAACACACAGCTCTTCATGACATGGCGGCGGCAACAATACTACAGCGAGAATAAAAGTTACGCCTTCTTTCTTTGCGTGAACATTTGGGTGGCGTTATGCAAATCTTCCCACATAGTGACATAGATATGTGGGGGCGTGTTAGAACGAGCCGTTTTAGGTAGGTGTGGCTGACTCTTAACTTTTATAAAGAATATCTCTTTGGATTTGAGACTTTAGTCTTTGCAACTTTACAGATCTTCTTTATGCACCAAGAGCTTGTAACACTCCAAAGAGAAAGGAAAAATTGAAATCGCATCATATGACCCCTTTAAGTTTTATAACACTGCACGTTTGCCACGTAAAAGTTCGGCCAGATTTTCTCTTTTGTCTAAACAAAAGCAGCAGACGGGCTGAATAAAATGCAAATTCATTCTTCGACACCATGTGTACCAGTGTAGCTCCATGTCCCAACCATCAACTGGCAAACCCCCAAACCAAAGTGTTGTCTATTTAATTCCATTTAATTATTGTCTTTGTATCTTTTTTTGTTTTGTTTTGAGATATTGCACAATACATTTGAAATGGAGGAGGATATGCACCAAGTACCTCAGGGATAAGTGTTAAATCCAATTATTCTCAGAAAACCAGATAGGTACAAAAAATATTTTTCAGCTAAATAAGATGTTAGAAATACTTTTATCTTAATAATATTTTAATAAAAGTTTCCTTGTACATTTGTTTTCTGTGACAGAAAATAGATCTGTCCACTGCAGTGGGCATTATGCACCAAAGGTTATATTGTGCCTATTGGGCCTGTATTCTGCCTTATTTTGCATGTTTTATCATGATTATGATAACATTTACACTTGAATAGTTTTATTAAACAGCAATATTATATAGTCTTCAGATTGTATCATTTATTTCAATGCTTTCAGTCTATATTTATTTATTAGTTCATATAAAAGTGTAGGCATGTACTGTATGAGTGCAGGGATATGTGTGCATGATTGCATTGGCATGATTTTTCACTTGTTTAAAAGTAAAAACAATCATATAAAAAATTATTACTTTGTGATTGAATAATTAATGCATGAAAGGGTTAAATATGCCATATTTTTATTCAAAATTTTTTTACACTTGTGCATTTTTGCATTTTAATCTGGACTAAAACATGCCAGCTCAGAAAAGAGATTATTCTGCATTATTATTGGTAATAATAATAATAATAATGATAATATTAATAATAACAATACTATAGTACTACTACTACTAATAATAAATATTAAAAATAAATTTCATATATTTTTCTGAAAGCAATGGTTAAACTTTTAAATAGTTAAAATGGTTAAAAAGTTGTTAAAAGTGTTTAATAAGTAAGCATATCTTCATATGTATGTATTAAAAGATACTGAGTAGATACTGATTAAGACAATTTGGTAATTTTTTACAACAGGGTTAATATAGTAAACTAAAACTAAAAATATATTTAAAAACATTTTTCATTATTTCAAATAAAATAAATGTTAACTCAAATAAAAAAAAAAAAACTTATTTTATTTTAGCTAGTTGACAAGGCAACATTTCTCATTTTCATTTAATTTATGTTGATGTTCTAAAAACTTAAAAACTGAAATAAAAATGAATAACTATATAGACATTCAAAAACTAATAAAAACAAACAATAAAATGACTGAAACTTTAGCTAAAATGAAAATGACAGCAGAAAATATAAAAATAATTAAAAATATTAACAAAAGCTATAGTACCTCAATGAGAGTAAAATAACATTGCTTTACAATAAGGTGTCAGTGTAGGATGTGTACGTTAGGGGATGCGGGTGGTTAGGTGATGGGGGGCCCTCTTTTGAAAATCTTAGGGCCCCCAAAATGCTAGGGCCTGCCCTGTTTGAATTACACAGCGTAACACATGCATACCAAGTCAAGTCAAGTCAAGTCACCTTTATTTATATAGCGCTTTTAACAAACCAAACAGAATGTATTCCCAAAATTGTGTCCGCCAAAACCCTTTGACATAAAATATTAAGTCCCCCCTGAGACTTGATTTGACATTAATCACCGAATTAATTATTTGCTTTTCATCATCTCACAAATCCCATGCAGTTAATTCACGGACCCCAGTTTGGGAAACCCTGGCATAATATAATGTTTAATGCACTTCATGATGTTGATAATAAAGAATGGACTATATTTTCTTATGAGTTAGGTCAAAAGAAATCTAAAAGAATAAAAAAGTAGTTAGAATACATTACCTAATACGTGTAATCCAATAGATTGCGTTACAAATTATGATTTTTGTCATGTAATTTGTCATCAGTAACAGACTACAATTTGTAAGTTATATATTTATACACACACATACATACATGCATACACACACACACATATATATATATATATATATTTAAATTAACATTTCTTTTTTTGATTGCACATATTAACAGGCCATACATCACTATGGCTTCACAGCAAATGCTAAGTTATGTCTCGATTGCAGTCCAAGGAAATGCATCATCGTGAGTAAGCACACAGTAAATGAGTTTTTTTTATCATGTCAAAATTAAGGCAACCATCCAAACCTCCAAGCATATAACAAATACATTGCCCAGCATCTAGCCATGCCATGCTATACGAAACAAGCTTCTTTCCTTCTCCCGAGCTTAAAAACTCAAGTAACTTTAAATAATTTCTAAGCATTTGTAAGCCATCATAAATTATGACAAACATAACAGCTGCAGGAATTACACAGTGGTGCAGTTGGTGGACGGTGCTGGCTCTATCTTGCTCTTCATCTCTCTGGTCTCATTTGTAGGGCACTTAGAAGCCACCTGACAACGGAACACCTGCTTATACGCCTGCCTGAAGTTCTCTGAGAGGAACGCATAGATAACAGGATTAACAGATGAGTTGCTGTAGGCCAGACAATGAGCCGCCACACGGAGCACAAAGGATGCCTGGTTCAGGGGAAAGGAGCCAAACTCGACCCATAGGTGCACCACGTGATGAGGCAGCCAGGACAGGCAGAAGACCACCACAACCACCAGAACTGTCTGAGCAGTCTGATAAGAAAAGTGGAGAGAGACATTTTTGTTGTTTTTTAACATAATAACAACGATCAACAATTTACATAAATGTGTGTGGTCAGTTTAAGTAATAATAAATAATAATACATCTAATAAATATAAAGTATAAATATAAAGATTATATTATATTTATATACCTTAACAGATTCTAAAACAAATCCACATTTAGTTTTGCATTAATAAAGATCATAATCAAGCCACATTAAATTCAAATATTCATAATCAAGACACAATTAAACAGCCACTGACCTTGGCATAACAGAAAGATATCAGAATCAGCGGCAGCACGTATCCAAAGACGAAGGTGCACACCACATAGATTTTCCTCCTGCTGTGATCTGGCCAAACTTCCCAGCAAAACGTGCTGTTGTCCTCACTTTCCACGATACCCTGGTAGTAGGCAACCGGTGTGGCCATGACGAAAGAGAGCACCCATATGATCAGCACCCCGATCAATGCATGCCTCCCAACTCGAATGTAAGAGGACTTTCTGCAGTGCACTATGGCGATATACCTGTCCACCGACATGGCTGATAAAGTGAAGATGCTCACCAACATGGACACGGTGAAAAAGTAGTGGATGAACTTGCAAATAAAGGCACCCAGGATCCACGTGGGCAGAATATAAACTGTTGACTGAAAGGGGATGCAGAAGAGCAGATAGGACAGATCTGCCACGCTGAGATTGAGGATGAAGATGTTGGTGGTGCTTCGTTGCTGTCCAGGTTTGCGTTGAGCCAGAACAGTAATAACCAGAGAGTTTCCCAGGACGCCTAGAGTAAAAATGAGTCCAAAGATCAGAAGCGTGACGAAGTTGTCGGCTCCTATACCAAATAAGGGTTTTTCAGGAGCATCCAAGTCTTTGTTGCCATCAGGTCTGTCTGAATAACTGCTGTTTTGGATGTTCATCTTCAACGTGAGCTTATTTTGACGCTTCGTCGTGAAAACGCAGTCTTGAAGATCTTCTGCAGCTAGTTTTCTTGGATAATTGATTATCCAGAAAAGAAGGTTTGGTTGAAAAATATTCTTACACTTTCATAACAATCTAAAATATAATAATTCTCAGAAATTACGTTCCTGATAATCCCGTTGCCTTCTCACACTGATGGCGCTTAGAGATGAATGTTTTCATCTGCAGGGACTCTTCTTGTGAGCTCGCGCTTGGTGGAGGAGAGCTGTTTTGATGCCGCAGTAAAATATTGCCTGTGTGGACGACGGCACTGAGACACCAATTTCCCAGCCTTACCCACCCATCCTCATATACAGAGATATCCTACCACCACCAAGCCGCCCCCGCCCCCGCCCTTTTCCCCACTTTTCCACTATCCATTAGACCCCTTTCAACTCCTGCAGTTTCATGTAATCCATACGGTTCAGGTGAACTTAAAACTTATATTTCATTGAGACAAAATATTCAAAGACTATATAAGCATAGTGTGCTCAAAAAAGCAAGTTCATATGTCTTAAAAGTATGTTTTCGTTTTACAAATAGGCAGTGGTGGACAGTAATGGAGTAGTTTTAATTCGTCACTGTACTTAAGTACGTTTTTCAAGTATCTGTACTTTACTGGAGTGGTTTTATTTTGAGTAACTTTTACTTTTACTTCACTACATTCCAAAGC
>NW_015548343.1:1420887-1421191 GCF_001515605.1 Sinocyclocheilus anshuiensis
AACCTTTTAAATCGGTTCGCAAATCGCACCAAACGATTCATTCACGAATTAGAATTAACCGATTGCAGCTGTTCTCTAGTCGACAACTCACTGATTCAAATTAACCGTTTAGTGTGTCTCCAGTGAACTGAATTCACAAGTAAGAACCGCGCACGCGACTTATGCTGCTAAAAGTAAGTTACTAATGTCGAATTATAGGATTAATTATTGTAACTGAAAATCATATTTAGGTCAAAACTGTCAGTTGTTTGTGAACTAAATCTGCTGTAAAGGGTGATCTATTTAAGCCCACTGAAATGCTTGA
>NW_015548343.1:1421293-1433837 GCF_001515605.1 Sinocyclocheilus anshuiensis
TCATAACCATACTGAAAATAAGTAAATATTGTTAGCTGATGCTAACTGTCGAGCTAACAAGCTTGCTGGTGCTAAGTTGAGGTAATTTTTAGATATAAAGTCCAAATATTTTTATTCAACCACCTAGATAGATTACATATGGGGGGAAGGAAAGGATGTGATGTTCAGAACATGGTACCTAGTTATTATCATAGTGGGAAGTGATGCCCTCTGGGGGCATTTGGCCAGGGGTGTTTTTACACCACAGACAAGGTTTGAGAAGAAAACAATCATTATGAAAATAGCATTATATTTTGCTTAAAATGTTCTTCCTAACTTCAGGCCCTATTCTCATGTCATATATAACTGTGATGTTCTGCAAAACAACAAGCTTTAAAACACTTTTTTCTTACTGGTGAAAACTGTTTTCTCTCAGGTACATCGCAGTGTAAGCTTCACAGTGAACATTAAAAAGGAGTACTTTTACTTTTACTGGAGTAATATTTTATTATATGCATCTGTACTTTTACTTAAGCACTTGATTTTTGTACTTCGTCCACCACTACAAATAGGTAATACATATTATCACTTCTTAAAATAATGTTTCATTACTCACAAAACTTACATTATAAGTTTGTCAGAGTGCGCTAAATAGACGTCAGCGATCGAAAGTCGTGTTGGCCTGAGGAGGCAACCAACCACAGCAACAGTGTGCCGCTCGAGTGCTTTCCATTGGACGGGAAAAGAAAACACTGTCCTTATCACTTTTATATAGATACAGTACTTGTCAAAGGTTTTGAAGAATTATAATTTGTAAATGTTTTAATAAAGTCTCATGCTCACCAAGGCTGCATTTATTTGATCATAACCGACAGTAAAACAGTAATATTATGAAATATTATTATAATTAGCAAAAACTTAATTAAAAACATTTAAAAATCATAGTCTATAAACTTTTGGCAAGTACTGTTTACATGTCAAAAATATAAACACACGATAGATAGATCACTCTACTCAACTACCTTATAATGTTAAAGGAAACATCATGAAGACTAAGAGTAAAAAAAAAAAAAAAAAGACCACTGATTTTGTCAGTGCACACCAACATCTGCTGTTAAGAAGCTGAATTTGTCTGTTTTATTTGCCAAGTTCAAATGCTGAAATAAACCTATGGAATTCATTAATTTAAAAGCTCAGTGCTGCATTTAAAATTCCTGTTTTTCTGTTGTTGTTTTTTTTAAATATATTATTATTATTTATGTTGCCCTATATCATCACTCTAGCTATTTTAAAATTTTAAGTGTTTTATTAAAATAACTGTATGATTTATTTTACATTTTAAGTATACTGATGCCCCCAAGTGGCCTGCAGCTTCCTGTTGAGAACCACTGATATTATGAGATAATACATTAAACCTAAAAAAAAAATAATAATAATAATAGTATCATTATGGATCTTCCCCTCTTCTCAAATTCACATGAAATGAAAACTATTTTATTTTCAGGCTCTTTAGCACCTCATGACCCATTACTCAGGTTCGACTTTAAAACAGTATTTATTTAATAAGTGCAATTTATGTTCTCAAGGATCTCAGGGCATTTACTTGCACTTCTTGGGAGTTCCCCTCTCTCTCCCCTTTTTAGACCCAGCTCTCACAGCACTTGTCATACAGTATGTGTTGGGCACTGATATATGTTTGACTCCACACTACTTCTGTTTGAATGATTTTTGGGATGTTCATCATCAAGGCTGGCCCTAACCAATTTGGTGCCCTAGGCAAGATTTTAGCTGGTGCCCCTTGCATCGCAGCTTTAAATTAGAGAACTAAATTAGAGCAAAAGACAAGAAATAATTAAGAATATGGTTAGTTGCTTTATTAGCCTATATTTTTTTATCTAAATTAGACTGTATAATTTCAAAACCTGAAGCAAAAACAGAATGGCCTGACTTTAGCTTTGTGAAAATAAAACATACCAAACAGCAGATGGGCTGAATGAAAATGCAAATTCACTCTCTGTCAGCAGGTGGCGCTTAAGGAACAGCAGTGATGCATTGTTTCCTTGATTACCACTGTAAACACTAAATGCATTATACAGAGGCAAGATGAAAGGAAAATGCCATCTAAACGGTTTCTTAAGACAGTCAGTTCCCCTCAGAGATACATTCATACTTCGTGAACAGTGAGCTTGCTCTGCCTGCTAATGTAGTTTCTCCTCTTTGCATCTCTGGCCTCTGTAAACGCCGTTTACAGACTTTGAAATAAAACAAAAAAACGTCCGTTTCCGATTTATGGCCGATAGTCGATCGGTGCATCTCTGCTCAAATTCAAATAATAAACTGCTTTTATTTTGGTGGTTTGCCAGCAAATAAATAAATGCGCTGCATGTTTCAGAGTGAAGTGCTGCATGTCATGGGCTGCACTCGAACACATTACCGCTTTACTCAGAAAACTGCAATGCATAGCTATTTTTATTTAATTTAATCACAGCCTTCGCGATATGACTATGGCATTAAGCCATAATTCGATATCAATTATATGTCGATATATAGTGCAATTAAAAATAATATTATAAAAAATAAAATAAATAAAAACGTAACTTTTGTGGGTGCCCCAATGGATGGACGGCGCCCCTAGCATTTGCCTATTTTTCCTATGCGACGGGCCGGCCCTGTTCATCATCCATTTAACAAAAATGTTTACTGTTAGCTGCTCTCTCTCAAAAAAAAAAAAAATTCCTGACCAACAGAATCCATCTCATGCAATGGACAGACAAATGTGGACTGTGTCTTTTTTGGCCATTACATCGATGAAACTCTCAGCCTCTCGTATACATGGATCTCATATTAAGACTGTGAATATGTGACATGGTGCTTTTTATATTGTGATATTTGTTTGTTTGTGTATTTATTTTTTTATTTCTTATTTTTTTCTAGATTCTGTGTTTGTGTTTTATTTTTTTTTAATATTCCTGAAGTCTACCAGGGGTGGCATAGGTTTGGGGTGTGCTCTAGGTTTGTGTAGTTGCTTTTTGTTCTGTATTCTTGTTTTTCTTTGAAAAGAAAACTTAATAAAACCATTGTTTAAAAAACGGTTGTTATTTACAAAGCTGATTACACATACAAATTGCCCCCTCTCTCATACTGAATGGTTTTCTTTAACCCGTACTGTGCAACTACCAATATCCAAAGAGGAAATACAATTGCGCTGTCCTCAGAGAATCAGAGATGTTTAGTCATGTAAGATCATTGAAGAGATAACCACATCTCCAGCCTTCTCATCGGTATTGATGGGGCCCAGGAAACTATGACAACAGAATCTATAATTAAATTATTTTAGAGTAACTTAAAAGCTACCACGCATTGTCTTATTAATGGAAAATCATTCTAATGATGAACACAAATGAGGGTGTGGCCCCATATGACCTGAAACAAAAGCTTTCAATGCATCACCAGTCAATGTGAGAACACCTGAGCATATCTCAGACATATGAGGCAATTGATTATAAGATAAATACAACCAATACAAATCAATGTAAGTTCCTTAGGAAGCTCAAGCAAGTATCTCCAGAGAAATTAAAGGATCTTTTGTAAAAACCTTTTAGAGAAACTAATCGGCCTTCAACATGCAATGGTTGTTTTTAGTGTTCTCCTCGGAAGGCATGAAATCCTCCGAAATGTTGGCTGTTTTGCATGAGAAAAATGTAATGTATCTTAATTCAGCCACTCATCAATTTTCCTATATTCACTCTGAATGATTATTAGGCTGCTTTTTACCGGTTTAGATTGTTTTGGAGTCGTTCAGCCTTTGTGTGCTGCCCCTATGTGATCCTGAGGTACTGATGTTTCCATGGTGACCGGTTGCCTCTTCTCAAAGACCAAAACATTTTTTCTCCCACTGTGAGAGACCGTGCTGGAGCTGATCGTGTTTTTCTGGGTCAGATGAGTCAAACACAATGTTTGGTTAAGCTCTTCACAAAGATCGTTACTTATCTAAGAATCCATTTTAATCATGGTTATTAAAAGTGAGGAAAATTGTTGCTTAGAAGGTGTCATCAGAACTCTCAAATGAGTAATGGTCAGCATATCCGTATGCTTGTTTCAGCACCATGGACAGAGGCAACAAACCCTGAGGCCTTCAACCAAAACATCCATGTTCACTGAAGATACTTCTGATGGCTTCTTCTAATTTAAAAGAGACCAAAAGAAATGACAATAATTAAAACAGTAATTCAGTGCTTTGTCTGCTGTAGTCACATTTTTGACAAGTCTGACATTGCGTGCCCTGATGCATAAAGTTAGTCATTAGTCTCTCTCCTTCATTTCTATAATAGCCAAATATCTTCTTGATTACTGTAATAGATGGGTCCATAAAATGCATAATTTTGATGGACACTCATTCAGAACACCTGATTAAAATAATGATTTGCATCGTCCCTGTTTGAGAATGTTCAAACAAGAATCTGCTGCATAAAATTATAAATGAAACTCATTCAAAACTCACCTGAATATTTTGTTGAAAATACCGAACAGTAAAATGTTATTTACGTCTGTTTAATATGCTATACCTTTCATTATTTGGGACTGTTTTTGTCAGAAATTCTCCTACATCAATTTAAACAGTCATCAAATTGCTTTAAAATAAAGAGAAATAATGCAATTTTTCTGTAAAGTTGCGGCCCCACAAAATGAAAAGCAACATCTCTAAATTACCTATTTTGCTGCCTTGAATGATGTTGTTAATTCACCACCATCCATTTGCTTCCTCGTACCCAAAGCAATATTGCTCAGTCAGAAATGAAATTGTGAATAGATCTCAATATTTCCTCAAAAGACTTGCCCAATGTCATTCCCCTCTTATGTGTCCTCTGAGGTAAGTACTTTGGCATGGCCTCTTTTGTGAAGAGTGCTATATGACCTGTTGGTTTTACACAGAAGCGGACAGACATAAGATCAGGAAACGGAGGGATGAGTGATCGTGGTGCTTCATTTGAACTGTGGAGGGGGTAAGAGAGCATCATTACTCTCTAGAGACTCTCTCAAGACTCCAGTCAAGAAGAGTAGGAGCTCTTGTTCTGGCTAACACCTACCCAAAGAGGGAGAGAGAAATGAGGAGAAATTATAGAAAAAGACATCTTTTGTGAATCTGTCAAATCTTTTCAGAAATGTAATTAATATTTATACTCAAGCACTTAACACTTCAGAGATAATGAGTGCTTGTACATTTCATAATTGGTTAAATTCTGCAGTTAATGAATTCAGAATTGACTCGTTTGGTTAGGTCTCAGTGAAAAGCAGTGATTCTATGGATGACTCAGTCCAACATGTATTACTGTGTGAGCCTGAAGAGACCATTGCACCCTAAAAATAGTAACTGTTCGCGTGGAAAACAAACGCTTTGTTTGTACACAGCTCTGGCTGGCTCACTACAGCTGATGAATTTCAATTGAAGTTCTTGCTCATATGTGTGTGTGTGTGTGTGTGTGTGTTACACTTGGTGATTCAAGGACGAAGGCGAGAGGATCCAAATGCAGATGAGTTTATTGAAGGAATTAACAGGAACCAGGACGACAGAAACCAAGAACAGGAGCGAACAAAACACATAACAGTCATAAATGAACAAGACTAGACAAAGGACCAGGGCAAACATAGGGGTTTAAATACACAGGTTAACACAGGGGCTCAATGAGTTTTCATAAGAACTAACAGGGAAATGGGTGTGGTAAATTACTGTAATTGTCATGGAGACAAACAGGGGTAACCAAGGGAACAAACAAGGCAAGGCAAACAGGGACAGGAACTGAACAAAGGAAGTGAACAGGGAAACAATAGGAACAAAACACATTACAACTCAAGAGTCCTAAACACAAGACATGGGAACACAGGCTGGGATCATGACAAAATATAATACTATTTCGCTCTCATTTCTCTCTCAATAATTTAATTCCTCTCTCATGCAACTATATTCTCCTGGCATAAATTACATGGGCACAGTTAGATGCTGTTTTCCAGTCTTATTTTTAATCTTATTCAATCAGCAAATTTTCAAGTTAAGTATGTAAGGCTCTTCTAAGACTTACATATTACTTAGTGCAACATGCTTCAAATTTGAAAGACTATTCCATTAGTCTAACCGAGTCTAATGGAATTAATGTGCTTCAATACAGATGTAGGACATTGATGCAGGCTTGCATAGCTCAGGGTCATAAATGACACTAATGAAGTTGATGGGCCCACGTAAGTTGAATACAAATATTTTTCCTCTATTCATATGTTCTTTGATGAATTCCATGGTAATGCAACCTAGATTTTTAGAATTCTTAGCACTTAGTGTATCCCTTTGCATTTAATGAGGCTTGACTATTACTGGGTGCAGCATAGCTATGTTTGTCTACTGATAAATTACTCTTTATAGCACAACTGTTGCATGTCAGCAACACATGGGTTGTATTGCCAGGGAATATGGATGATATACTTGAATGCATTTGGATAAAAGCATCCAGAAATAAATGTTGTTTGAAAGAGCCTAACTATAATAGATGACTCTACACACATTCCTCATTTGAGTTTTAAATCCTTCAAGGCTGTGATTAAGAGCTCCTAGTTTAGAAACCAAGCAATCATCAAATGTTGTTTTACTACTACTAAGTTTACAAATTATGGAGGACCAACACATTTTAAAACATTTACCATTCCACATTACAAGCTTTAATGGGTATGTATACTATGTAAAGTTTTGCCCTTACAGAAAAACCACATGAACTTCATATGTGCAATCACATGTGAAATATGTGAAACACATATGAAACACACATGAAACATGTGGTTTTGGAACATTTTCATTGTGTAAATGTGAAACCCATGTGATCTTATGTGGACAATATGTGACAACATGTGGAAACGTGATCACGTGTTTTACACATTTCCACCATGAAAATGTTCCAAAACCGCATGTTTCATGTGTGTTTCATATGTGTTTCACATGAGTTTTCACGTGTTTCACATATTTCACATGTGATTTTGACATGTGATTGCACATGTGAAGTTCATGTGGTTTTTCTGTAAGGGTGGGATTGAATAATAACCATATTTTAATGCATGAAAGCATCAGAGTTCCTTGTGAGTTAAGGGGTTGTCAAAAGCCATTCATTTTCAACACGAACTGGCGATTTTCCCTTTGCGATGCAATGCTGAGCAGTTGAGTTCAGTGTACGCAAGTAAGTCGCGCCATGCGACTTAAGAACTTCCGCATGGAGATAATCCAGCTTGTAAACTTCCAGTGAAATGTTATTTGATTTTGTGATATATAGAAACTCTTGAGCCCCTCACACAAACCTCTCCTGCCTCGTTCTTGTCAGAAACTGAGAAACAAAATAATTCCAAAACCCTAAATAATGACAGCAATCCCAGTAATCCCAGGAGAGTACCTAGACACGTAATTGTACATTTAAATGCTGACAACTAAACACTATCGTAACTGTTTAAACTAATATTAGCTAGCTAGCATGCTATCTAATAATAAATGACATCATAATGATATTCTTGATAATCGATAACTTGCCTTCATATTCATGAATATAACTGGATATACACAGGGTTGCCAACTTTGGTTGCCTGGCTGGAGTAAGATTAGTTACAGCTGTGCAGTAAAATTCACTTTAAAGATTCACTTTTCATTCATGAAGACGACATGAAAAAAAAGTGCCAAAAAATGTGTTTCCGGGCGGAAAACAAAGACTTTTAAGATGAAAATTACATGAAATTACCATTATAACCAGTAGATGAGAGCAGAGGATCGCTCATTAGATCAATAACCATTTCAGCTCCCAAGATTTTGTCATGTCTCGCTTTGGGGTTTATTATAAAACAACTATTGTAACACATTTTTTGTACTTTTACTGAAGTATAAAGTATAGCAAGTGCAGGAAGTCACAATGTGTCATGTCATTTAATAAATAAATAAATAAGCCCAGACACCAACAGCCTAGAAATGTTAATTATTTAAATACTTAACTAGTTAACTACAGATTAAATAAGTTAATTATTAATGTTAGAATAATTATATAATAGTGCATTAAACTATTGTAGCAATTTATTTACTCTGAATCACTTAATGCACAGGTCTATTTTTGACATCAGCCTGTCAGATGTTTTGTCCTACAGTTATTACTATCAATCATAGCAATGAGTTTCAGAACAATTTGGTGGATTCACTTGTGTAATTTTTTACTGTCATTCCTGAAACAGTATGTGGACATTTGGTTAGACAAACAATACTTTTCTTCATATTGTGAATGATTATGTAGAGAAACCGAGCAAATGGCGCTCCACTTGTAGCACAGTTGATTTTGACAGTTGACTGGAATTGACCGAGCTGGCTTATCTAAAACCAGGAAGTAATCGTGCATATAGCTATAACGGTAATGACACATTGGAAGGATAACTTAGAAATAGCTTTCAGAACTATTTTTTTGCATGCCAATGACAACCAAATCCTGTAGCCTATTTAAAGCGGCAGACGACAGAACTGCAGTGCTCACTTTTAATTAACAAAGTTGTTGTGAGTTTGGTGTGGAGGCTAATATAGTAATATAGTATAACAATTTTTTAAACCTTATTTTGCAATTCGCTTTTTATTTTTTATGCTTAATAAGAAACATGCATCCATAGGTTTTGTGCACATTCAGTTTAGAACCAACCCTTTTGTGTACAGAATGAGATTATGCACTGTAAAAGTGTGATGACTGCTTTTAGTGGCAGTGGATATGTGTTTGGCCAATGTGTATGTATCTTCTGCCATGTCTAACCAAAAACAGTTAAAGGGACAATAAGGAGTGCTGTGCATACAGATGAACTAAAAATCAAGGGTTTCTGAGCCAAAGAATAACAACTGTGAAAAACAAATCAGCTTGAATTACGCTACAAAGACTCCATTGTGCGTTCGGTCTGTGGCAGCACTCGGGAACAGCGCTCCACCAGTAAAGCTGTGATTCTGTAACACAACCCTCTATGTTCTGTACACATCTCATAGACAAACACTTATGTTTAGCCATATGTCGCACTGCCTGCTAGTCATGTGTCCTTGATTTCTACCAAGGGATCCAAGATCCTTCATCAATGTGGCCACCGGAAGGTGTTGATGTCACACATGTCGGCTGGTAACCGCAGCTGCCTCCCGCCTGCATCTCTGCGCTCGGGTCATTGGAGCCGTGAAGAATAGTTATTGTGATTGCCTACCGGCTTTAATGAGAGAATGCAGGGTTTTCTTGGAAACATATTTGATTAATTACTCAAACAAGTTCCCCTAAAAGATAACATTTTAATTAAACAAACAATTTTCTTAAAAGTAAATTATTTGGTGGTGTTGTGTGCTAATGTGCAAAGTTTCAATAAACATTTTTTGATAAGATTTAATAATATGCATTAAGCACTGCTCTATGCACTTTGTCCTTGGTATATCTGATCTCAGTGTCCCGGAGGCCTGTCCTAATTGTTCCTTCTGGCGGGTAAACACAGTGATGCTAATGCCTTAGTGATGGGCTGCCAATGATTACATCAACTCTTGGCATCCTCTCTCAATGCTGGACATAAGCATAATGCTGCCATTTGTTTCATGTCACAACAATATCATGCCCTCACACTTGGCACTGCTATGCAAGGGCAGAAGCTCACAGAAAATTTCACTTTACAACAGAGTACAGAGAGGTTTAAAATTTAATGGAGTCCCATTTTTCTTCATGAACTATGTATGGTTAATAGGATGTTGATGCACATTATCCGGTGGGGTATGGGATCCTTATGGGATTTAAATATTACAACATTAAATGAATAATTTACGATTTTTTTTTTTTTTAATTTTCATTAGTGACATTCATTAGACCACATGAGCCTCTTTGTACAAAAGGTCTTCCACCGAAGCACAAGCTGTTTAAAAATTGTTATGCTAAAAATATAGTTTGTATGGGGGGGGACTAATTATACTTTTCAATTTCACTATATTTCATTCAATATATCATGTTAGATACACATAATGAAAGTGTTTAATAAAAAATAAAAATCTGTATAGCCTAAAATGATTTACACATGTACTAAACATGCTGTCCAGGCAGCTGATATGTCCTGCTCTGTCATCCGGAGGTCTCTTGTTTGGCATTTAGATCTCATGGATTTGCGACATTGGTTACCATCTGTGATGATCAATCTTGTCTTCTTGTATTTCCAATTGGAGATAATTTAATGACTTTTTCAGGGGAAAATAGCTATTTAAGCTACACACAGAGTTTTTTTACAGACATTTTCACTGTGATCTCTCCATAGCAAATGGAAGTGGTGGTCGGGCCATAGCTGGTCTGTGGGCGTCTTGGTCACAATCCGCATACTTCTCGTTGTTTTGTTCCCCCCCAATGTTTGTGTCCCACAAGAACACATCAAGAATTGTATTGCTTGCCCCTATGTGTCTTTCACCCCTTTCAGGGCAAAAAAAAGCCTCTTGTCTTCAACACAAGGGCACTTGCAGTGCAACCTGCCCACTCCCTGCATTCCTGCATTGATCTCTTAAAGAGCAGTGGGAGGTTTGTAGATAGCCAGCCCTTCAGCCAACAGATGAGCTTTTGTGAACTGGTCAGAGTGAAGAAACACAAGCTTCTAGCTCCATTTATAGAGACTCAAGATTTGCTATAAATTGGGACTGAGAGGCCAGGCTTACCTAGTTGAATATGCGCATAGGCAAACACTTGTGAAGAACGTGTGCTGTTGTAATGCTCTGCAATGACTATGCTATGGAAGATGTGCATTAAAGCCAGTTTATTGGACATTGGTAGTGCATTTATATAGATTAATTATTACTCAAAATATACTAGTAATATAATAGGGAAATATTTGGGAAATCATTCATTATCTATTTCCTAGATTTTAAAATATATTTTAGCATTGAGGAAGAAATGAGCAAATAAACCATCTTTAAGCTGCATTTTAGAAATAAAAGTCATAAAGAGTAAAAGTGTTTTAACATTTTATTTCAAATACATGTGATTCATTCAGAACCTCTATAGTTTCAGATTTCCATTTGGAATCATATAACATATTTTTAAAATTACTGCAGGTCTAGATTTGATTGTATATGATAATCGACTGGATGTGTTTACGAACTCATTTCTGCTGCACCGTTTTTGTTTTTTTTTCTCCCCTGAGCTGTTTGTTATATGCCTCATTATTTTAGCTTATGCCTATTTGCTCAGTAGTATTGCTGTATCTCTAGTACAGGAATGAATTTCCTCTACTAATGACCTTGTGGAAAATATCTTGAGGACAAAGGAAATTGCAGCCTCACATCTGGGTGATCACATAGTGAAGGAAAAGCCTTCATTCATATGATCAGAAATTTTGATGTTTTTGGGAACAGATAGTACAACAAAAACAAAAAGAGAATACATTTCAAAAAATGAATGAATACATAATAAAAGCAACATATTTTACAACAAAACACTGTAGCCTTTGTTCTTTGGCCAAACCACACAAACAACTGTCAATTGTTTGAAAAAAAAGCAGAAAAAACAGCACTTTTAGCAGCACTTTACCCTCAACAGAGATAGATTTGTCCGTGTGTTCATCATGTTTCTCTGAAAAGCACAGTGGGCCACCATGCTGAGTATCACAAACAGCGGTTGGTTAATGAATTGCAGAGTCATTGAAAATGAATTAATTTGTGGATATTTCAAGATGGGAAGGGAACAGAGCAGATTGCACCATTTATCCAGGACACAAATTGCAACACTTACTTCAAGAAATCAGTCCAAGAACTAGTTCACAGCATTTTGAAATAAAATGTATTCATGAAATAATAGAAGGCGTGTTTCAACCGTAGCATGACATCATCAGGGTGTGTCTGTGTTTTTTAAACATCTGGAGACGTTTCATTGATACAGTATGATAAACCACATGGCAACATTTGTCTGAAGCTAACAATTCCAGATCCTATACGGTGCAATATACCATATGTAATTTCTCAATGTAAAGTATTTATATAATGAACATGAGTCACCACACAATGGTTTGATTGTGCTGAAGCTGTTCTTCACTGCGCTCTAGTTCTTTCTGATAGAAGGCCTTGTTGTGCTCGGCCCAAGTTGAGGCAGATGTGAACTAGAACAATAGCAGCTCCTTTTATCAGAGAGCAGGGTAGTGACACCCTCCGCAGGCACACAAGGGCTCGAAAGAATGCCTGGCACCGGCCCAGAATGACTGACGCTATTAGAGACCCACCTCATCTCCCGTAATGCCGTGCAACGGAGGGGACGACACCTTCAAAGGCCAGCCCTTCTTCCTTAGAAGCGCCGAAGACTATCGAGAAGGTTTGCAGAGTGTCCCCAGAGCGGACTTTGGCCCTTTCCAGTCATTTTACCAGATAAGAGGATGATTCCCCAAGTTTAATTTCATGAAGCAATTGAAGAACTGGGTCTTAAATCCTGCTGATGTTGAACAAATAGCTGAATCTGGTTCAAAACAATGTTTCTTCCAAGATGAATGTTCAAACACTGTTCAGTCTGCTTTAGCAACTGATTACATTCAT
>NW_015548343.1:1434029-1453387 GCF_001515605.1 Sinocyclocheilus anshuiensis
GCATGGCAATTTAGGTGCAAAGGTAAATTTAGATAAGCATAATATTTTATAAGCTACATTTTGCCACAAAACTCGAAGAGATTGGCATTGTAGTTAAATTGTGTCTTCGTCTAAATTGTGAATCTTTAATGATTGGATTTCCAGTCCAAGAAGTTGTCACGCTAATGTATGTTGCAACTTGACTAGACGTTTCTCTTTCATTTATTTGAAGGGCTCATTTCGTGGTCATCTATCCTCCTCTCCACAGAGACCCCAGCACTCTTCCACCCGTCGTCGTGGAGATGTCAACCCTGTGGTGCATTTCTTCAGGAGCTTTGTAAGTATCCACATGTGCTGACATGGATTTTTAAGTGCCAAACTTCAAAGAGTGATGTGAAACCAACAATTGCAGCCCTAGAAAAGAAATCAGTTCCTCACAAGACATGAGAATGAAAGTTTCACACCTCCCTTGCTCTCGTCTTTAGCTCCCACTGATCCAAAGAGTTTGCTACCACTCTCAAAGCACTGAGCAGCAGGAAAACATTACCTCATCTGGCGCAAATATATTAGAAGAGCATATATATTTGATGAAGACTATTGAAAAGCATGCTTTTTTAACCAAAATTCAATATGCCAAAGACAAGCTTTCGTCCTAGACATGCCACATTGTGTCTGGCCATTTGCTGTCTAAGTTCGCACACCAAGTTTGTCGTCATGTTCAACATGCAGCCCGTGTTTTCTTTGCTACAATATCCAGACTTGTTTTTGTGTGAGACAGAAAACATTACACACACTTACATCACTAGTGTTAGTTTCTCTTGTTTGAGTCACTCTTTGAAAGTCACTGTTTCAGATGAAAAGTGACGTGACGTGGCCAAGTATGGTGACCTTTTTTTTTTTTTTTTTTTTTTTTTTAAAAAACATTTTTTTTTTAAAAAAAAAAAAAAAAAAAAAAAAAAAAAATATTTATTAACAAAATATTTTAGTTTGTCTTGTATATTTTTTTCATTCGATCAGATAAGATTTTAAGCTGTCATATGGTCAAGTTACAACGTGCCCCTCGGATGTTACAATGTGTTCCACCTATGGGGCATGTTGTCACATTTCACTTCCATTGCCAGACCAGAGACTCGAACTCGCAACCTTTGGGTTACGAGTCCAACTCTCTAACCATTAGGCCACAACTTCCCTGTCGTGATGAGAATATAATCTTGTATGTGTGGAAACTTACCGGACAGAGCATGTTTAGCATTTTATTTGAAATGATCATTCTGCTTTAACATCACCTTTTTTTTTTTCGTGATGTAAGATGTGATATGTAAATATTAAATTCCACTTTCAGATGACATGATTTGACTTCAAACCAGCATATCTCATTACTCATTTTCTTGAATATTCCCCTGAAAACACAAAATCAGTTCTTTGGAAACTAGATATGAGTGTTAACGTTTCCCCATTACTCAAGTCCTAAATTAAAAATGCTATTCTGGCCAGCACTAATTGCACAGTTGTTCCTCAGGTCCGTGGGCTTGTTCATTAAAAAGATACAGTCTCTGCCGTCATTAATCATCTGAACTGCAAGGAAGCCTAATGATCGACCCCATCTTTAAAATGAAAAGTCTTTGTTCAAGGATTACTTATCTTGTATGCATCACACTGGATAACGCAACGTCTCTTTATAATAGTCAGGCCTCTAAATTAAAAGCTGTGCCTGTGCCTTTTGAATGCTTAAAATGTTCCTTGACTAAAAGTTTCTATTTGTTTCCTTGAAGGTGTCCTCTCCTCGTCCCAAGTCGAGGGTAAGTCTTACATCCCATTTTTCTACTGGCATGTATCTAATCCCATTGTTTAAAATGGTCTTGGTATATGCATTTTTAGTTATTTCAAGAAAATTTGCAGTGAAAATCTGCAGTAAAAAGTGCTTTGCCTAGGGTATAAATAGTGACAGAGCAAGAATGTGATATTCGTAACACTCTATTAGTCAACAATTACCTCTAACCATGAGGTTACCACCACCCTCTTAAATTAATAATAGAGCTTGTTCCTAGCAGATAGAATAGATTTGACCCATAATCATTTTCTATGCCCTCTCATATCCAGCAATGAAATTAGAAATTAATCTAAGAAGAAAATTAATGAGTCTACGTTTTTTTTTTTTTCATGTGCAGTGGAGAGAACTGTTGGGTCTGGTATGTCACTTATCCTTGATATGATTCACGATTGCATTCACAGACACCCTCATGAACAGATCTGATTGGCTGATTGCAGGAAGTCTTCTTGTCCTGTCTCACTTCTAATAGATCTGTCGCGTTACTTAATCATTTGTTCTCTTCTTTGTGAATTAACCAATGCATAGCTCTAATTACAGCTGCTGAACTTTTTACTGTGCTTCATGCGATCTTCTCGTTAACCTATGGGATTGGATGATTTATAGGTTGAATGGGTTCATTTTCCACAAATCTCCAGATTAATCAAAATTTTAGTTTTGTGGAGGGCCATGACGTTTAGGCCCATGCCATTTTTAGTGGAGTTTATTAAGCATTATTGAATTGTGCTTTCAATTTAGCCACATTTAATGCTTTCAATACAATTATTGTACTTATTAAGGCACACTCTCATAAGATTACATATGCATAATTTCAATGCAGAACACATTTTGTGATGCCAAAATGCATGAAATAGGCATTATTTAAGAAATCTGTTCTTAATCTTTCATGTGATTATGAATTTCCACAGCCTTTAGCTGTGATATAGTACATAAAAGAGTGATCTCAGGCACTGAAATGATTAGAACATTATTAGTGTTTTCATGTTTTTGCTTGTTTTTCAGTTCCTTTCTTTCTTTCTTTCTTTCTTTCTTTCTTTCTTTTTCTACCTACTGTATATTTTTTTGCCTTGATTGTTGCGTCTTTCTTTTCTGATGGAATTTCTCCCGAACCAGAGCGACTCTCTGCTTCTTGATGACTTTGAAACAGCAAGGCTTTTTCTGAGTCGCAGCCGGTAAAGCAGCTTTCTCTCTAGGGGTCTTCAAACTGTTCACTCCCCCCATAAACTCACACTCCAACCCATCTACTCCTTTACCAGGTCTTGATTCACTGACTCACCAGTGCCCCCTGTGTTTTTTTTTCACGTGATGTTTAACTCCACAGGCTCAAATACATAAAGGCATGCAGCATTGAATTTATTTGGACATTAATAACTGACACAAAAAGCGTTATTCTTTGGCTGGCAAAACTGTTTTGTGCAGAACAATTCCTATTGTAGATCAATATATGTAAATAACCTGTGTTATGATTATCCTCCTATGCTGCACTCTTGCCATCTCTAAATCACCCCCTCCTATAATACTTGATGTGTAGCAAACATGTAACATTCTCTATGCTGCAACCTCCTATTGCACTCTTCATTTGTAGACATTGGAGCAGAAATGCACTGATGCATTTAGCACAGAATGTATACTGAACATTAGAAACACTAGAACTATTTTTGATTACAGTTTGAAATAACATCACAAAGAAAAACATATTCGTAGTATATCCGTAAACAGCAGTGGGCTGGTATCCTCTTTGTGTTCATAAACTATGTGTTTTAGGCTTCCCCGTCAACACGTGGCTTGGAGAGCATTAGATCGCCTCACAGACGCAGAAGGGAACAGAACACACTCTCCAGAATCTTCAACCTGGTGAGCCTAAAACAGCAGAAAACGACTCTCTGAGAAGACTACCATACGTATTTAAGATCTTTTTTTAGCTATTTAAAAAAGGTTATTCTCATTTAAGCGCAATTACAGTTGATTGATGCTTCTTTATGCAAATGCCTACAAAGAAAGCAATTTCAACATCGGGATGTAATTAAGGCTATTAAAAATGTTTGATAATGAGATGTTGCATAGATTATTGCTTTCAAACCATCTAGAACTCTCTTTCTGTGCTTGAAGAGGCATGTGAAAAAGTGAATGAGAATGTCCTTGATAAGTCTATCGACTGCTTCTGTTTCTGACCCAGAGTCACCTTCAGTATGCAAGTCCAATAATATTCATCTCTCACTAAAGTAATGACACCTATCCTCTCAGTGAGGGCTGTGCAGTCTTTCAGCAGTCATTGAAGGTATTTTATTCACTTAAGCTTTTCAAAATCAGTATTTATTTAGGTTATAAAGAAAGCCCATCTCATCTATTTCAATTTTAGTCAAAGTTGAGTCTTTCTGTGTGCCTCAACCTTACTTATGTTCAGTCAGTCATTGAGCAGTCATAAGCATTTTGAACTTTTGCCAGGTGCAGGGCAAATATTCACATCTCTTCATGCTTATTCTCATTGATTGCCAGTAACATTTGATTTTCAGTGGATTAAGGAATATCACCTGCTCTTAAAAAGAATCGTTCACATTGAAGTGAAAATTCTGCCATCATTCACTTATCTTTATGTCTTTCCAAACCTTATGACCTTCTTTCATCCATGGAAAGTGAAGATGTTAATCATCACGTCTGAGGTGCTTTTTTCCATACAACGAAAGCGGATGGGGACCAAGACAAATAAATATAAGGACCAAAAAAAAAAAAAAAAATTATTTGCTTGACAGCCATGGTCACCATTCATTTTCATTATATGGAAACAATGAAAATAGGAAAATAGGTCACTGATAAAAAATTGTTCACAATGAGTATATATGTATATGTATGTATGTATGTATGTATTATATGTGTATATATAAACTACCATTCAAAAGTTGAATGTTTTTGAAAAATATCTTTTATGCTCACAAAGCACTATTTGATTACAAAAATACAGTAAAAAACAGTTATATTGTGGAATATTATTACAATTTAAAATAACCGTTTTCTATTTTAATATTTTAAAAATGTATTTTTTGGCTGTGATGACAAAGATGAATTTTTCAGCAGCCATTACTCCAGTCTTCAGTGTCACATGATCCTTCAGAAATCATTTTAATATGCTGTTTTGGTGCTCAAGAAACATTTTTTATTATTAATGTTGAAATCATGATGAATATAAGTCAAAAGAACAGCATTTATTTGAAATAGTAATTTTTTGTAGCATTATAAATGTCACTTTTAATCAATTTAAGGCATCCTTGCTAAATGCAAATATAAATAAATAAATAAATATATGTATAAAAAAATAAACAAACAAACAAGCTTACTGACCCCAAGCATTTGAATGGTAGTATATTTATACATGTATGTATTTGCAAGTATCTGTTCCATATTATTTTTAAACAAGTACTTTTTTAACGTTTTAAGTGTGACATTCAAGCAGTATGACACTGATGTTCGCGTTTAGCTCAAATCATCTACCTCATCTGCTCTTTTGCCTAATTTCCTTTTCTCCCTTTTGCATTTTTCACATGACAATCTCTTCTGAACAGAGGACACAATCAAATCAGAATGGCTTTCCACATCCATTGTGCTGTAGAACTAAAACGCTGAGTGCTCAGATCACTCTTTTAGAAATACTTCTTCAATATGGATTACTCAACATTGTCATTTTTGTCATTAAATTCACTAGTTTTGACATTGAACATATGGTCCTTCACCCATTCTGCTGATGCTCTGTGCTATTTCTGTGCAAGCTTCAGCATTTATTCTTTTGTAATATGTTTCAGAACTAACATTGATTTTGACCTTGCATAATCCAACACCAGTGTTGAGAAGGTTTCGTGTTACGCAATTGACATGACAATGACCATACTATGATCATTTTCTCTCCAATCTCAGGGAGAAAGCCGATCTCGCTCTCCACCCAAACGCTGGAGCACCATCTTCTGAGCCCTTGTCTGACCAGAAAAACACCAAGATGGAAGAGAGTGAAACGGATGAAAAGCAAAAACTTGAGAGGGAGGATCTCTGCCCTTTAGATTCACAAGTCACAGCAAGTTTAACAGACTAACATTGGCCATCTTCGCTTCCAAGATAGAGATACAATCCAAGTATCTGTTGTTACATGCCTGCAGGGTTTTATAAGCATGTGTGAACTGTATGTGTGCAAAACTGCTGCAATAATTGTCAATGGTCAGGAGATGTGATAGTTGAACGTCTAGTTGCTATATTGGAAGTCTCCCTCCAAAATTTAGTTAGAAAATGTCCAAGAGGATCACCATCCCTCAGAAATGCAGATTAACCAAGAGGTTTGATTATTAGTCTTAATTGACCGAACTAGACAGACTATTTCTTCATTAAACATTAAAGTAAGATATAATGGCCATCAAGACCCCATTATTTTATAATTCTGAATTCACCTCAGATGCATCTTACACAGTGGGTTGCTTGTGTGCTATCGAGCATTTGATGTGTGACATTAGTCCTTGTTCTACAGTGAAGAAGACTCCATGGTTGAGATCAATGTTCAGCCTCAGTGATGTGCAGTGTATTTGTGGATATTTGCGTTAATTGTGGTCCTTGTGTTGTGTTATATATTGGTTATTTCCTTTGTACCAAGAACTATGTACTGTATATAGGATTCTTTATTGTGTTTTGAGCAACATAAAAAAATGATGACCAATTAACATTTCCCTAATATTAAATTTGATTTATTTCAGTAATTTTTTAGCTCTTTTATTAGAAACATGCCTTAAAATTATTAATCAAAGACTAAAAACATGATTTTGTGGAATAGGGTATAGATTCTAAGCATATCTGATGCTTGGATTGTATTCCCTCAGATGTTCCACTGCACTATGTGTGTTAAAACAGCCTGTAAATGTTGTCTGCGTCATTACGTCTGCAATTTTGATGTTATTTTAGAAAGGTCTCATGTAATTACCAGGGGAAGGATTCATATTTAAATAACAGACGTGCAGAAATCTAGGACAGTCACTGGGAGCATAAAGGGTATGAAACCGGTGGAAGGAAACCTGAAAGTGTATGAGGGATAATGTGAGAAATGATAAGGAATTCTGAAAGAGTGAGGAGGAGTTTATTCAGCTGATTTTTATTTCTGTGATGTTTCTCACATGTCTTAATAATGTTCATTGTTTCGTGTCTCATAGACTCTTCCTGTATGTACTGTTTCTGAAATACTGCTGAATAAACATGAGGTCAAATATTCTCCCTGTCAGCGCTGGATTTGTCTCCAAAATGGTGCTACAAGTGTTCATGATGTAATATCTTTAACCCTCCCTTTATTTATATAGTAACTTAAATAAAGATTCAGAAATGTATAGTCTGTGTTTGATTGTGTGTCTGTTCATCCTTTGATGTTCTCAAAAATCAGTTTCTCTGTCTTTCTCTTATTAAGTGTTTGTATGTTTCTTTCTTTCTTTCTTTGTTAAAACACTGAACTGAAAGAATAAGAAAAGGGAAATAAAATCATTGATTTAGAAGATTTTCAGGATTCTCTTTGAAGTAAATGACCTTTGCTTGGTGTGCTTGATCTGTTCAATTGTGGATGAGATAGACAGACACTTGGTGCTTTCACTTTAAGTGCCCTTAAAATAAGTCTCTTGAAAGGTCACTGAAATGCCTTTAAACCGTTTCAAGATACCACATTTATGTCAAAACAGAGTGTACATATTAGCCTGAAGATTTAACCTGGATTTGCCATGAACGCTCTCTATTTTATTTGCTACAGTGCTAATGATAATATTTGTAATAATAAGCCATTATAGCTGCTGAAAGGAACGCATTAAAAGAGCATTTCAGGAACATTGTCCTAACGTTAAAATAATGTTCTATTAAAATGATTAAACCAGACATTTTTATGTTCTTAGAATGTTCCAAATATTTCGATAATGTTGTGTTGTTTGAAATTACGTTGAGAGAATGTTACAGAAATATTATACTAACCTTAAAATAATGTTCCACTAACATTAGGCAAACTGGACATTTTCACAGTTTTAGAATTACCAAAATAGAACGTTTGGATAATGTTCACAGAAGCTGAGAATATCCATACTGCACTGAAAAATAACAATGTTTCCAGAAATATAATATATCCAGCACGGGACGCCAGATCCTGTCAGAAAATATCCAAGCATCTATAGTCAGCAAAGTTGTCTAATACTCAAAACCCGTCTTGTCTGGTACCCCAAACCAGTCGTTTGTCTGGTACCCAAAACTGTATTAACAGTGTTCTATCAGCCAAGAAGTTGACCGAGCCAGTGAAGAGCAGAAGCAGGAGATGAAGTGATGATGATAATAAAAAAGTTTTAGAGTTTATTGAATAATCGTAGTCACAATCATTGTTGCTCAATCTTCGTCAGACCAGCACAAATCCAACAACAGTTATTATACCACAATCAAAGGAAAATTACAGCTTCACAGCATCGTCCTGTGATGTTAAAAACTTTGAAATGGAGACATTCTCTTATCTCTCACTTGTGGACACAAATATTGAAACCACACAATCATAAGATTAAACAACAATGGAAAAATAATATAAAATATAATAATATAAATTACGAATCAGTTAATGAGTCAATGAAATGAGTATGGTTAAAACGATTATTATAAATAATTAAATGATTAAATTAAATAATAATCGTTATGGTTGCTCTCTTGAACCAACACACAGGTTGACAATCCTTATTTAAAACTATATTGACAATCCTTCGATCCTTCATTAATGATTCAAGGTGGGAATTCACACCTCACCAAAGACTTTCCTTTCTCTCATAACATTTCCTTTCTCTCCTTTCTCTTTATGCTGTCTCAGTGGACTCTGTTTGATCTGGACATGCAAGCAGAGCTCAAATTGAATCAAATCTTATTGGATCTCATATATTTTTTTGATAAAGTTTCATATATTTATTTTATCATAATATATATAGGCTACAGGCTTACATAAAATAGCACACAAAGGAACACATATAAAATATATATTTTCAGTCCAGGCAATGTGAGCTTCTATTTTAAATGGCTTACTCCAAGCAATACTGAATTTAGAGGGTGAAAAGGGCAGACAAAAGAAGCATGTGACTACTTATAAAGCACTTGAAGACCTTCAAAAAGCATGTGACTTCAAAATTAATTGAAATGTCTCACAAAATAAATAAATAATAAAAATAAATTAAAAAATAAAAACAACTGTAGAAAATAATCAGCTTCTTACTTTTCATGCCGTCATGTTGTACAACATCTGCATTGCAAATTGTATTGCCATTGTTTTTGACCAAGGCTTCATCTCAATGCTAGTTTTACTTGATCTTAGTGCTGCGTTCGACACTATAGATCATGACATACTCATTGATTGTTTACAAAACTATACAGGTATTCAAGGGCAGGCTTTAATGGTTTAGATCCTACCTGTCCGATCGCTACCACTTTGTTTACTTAAACGGGGAGTCATCTCAATTATCACCAGTAAAGTATGGAGTGCCACAAGGATCTGTCCTAGGTTCTCTGCTATTTTCAATATACATGTTACCCCTTGGTAATATTATTAGAAAATATGGAATTAGTTTCCATTGTTATGCTGATGATACTCAACTATATATCTCAACAAGACCAGATGAAACTTCTAAATTATCTAAGCTAACAGAGTGTATTAAAAATGTAAAAGATTGGAAGACCAATCATTTTCTCCTACTGAATTCGGATAAGACAGAGATATTACTTATTGGACCAAAAAGCAGTACACAGAATCTCTTTGATTACAGTTTGCAACTAGACGGATGTACTGTTACTTCCTCTACAGTCAAAAATCTGGGTGTTATATTAGACAACCCAGTTAGGTTGTCTAATTTAGCACAGGCATGCATGCTAACTCAACGTCGTTGCCATAGAAACCAATGCAGAAATTCAGTAAAATGAAAGAGCCCCACGGGACACACAAATCAGATCTGAACAGTTGCGATATACAGTGCAGACAGTCAATCATTTAAATCAGATTCCAATCGAATCCACAAATAATTGGATTTGGACTGACTGTCTAAACAAGGCTGTAGACTGCTGAAGCAGTCCAGCCTAAAAAATTAACTTAATATAGCCTACTTTTTTGTCATTCTATACAGGACGATGCAGTGCAGAAGAGAAGCATCAATAATAACATATCCCAGATAGCATGTAGCTAGTAATCGGCCCGAGCTCAGCTGCCCCACGGCGCCTGCAGCTCAGACTCGGCATGGGCATACATTATCCAGGCCGAGTGTGGCCTGCAGCTCGCTCTGACACTTTTTGTTATGGCTGTAAAGCACTGGGCCGAATCCTGTTCAGCGTAACTCTCTAGGTGTTATGAGATTTTCCGTTTCTGTGATTTTGACAAGTAAGACATGATCCTGGATCAACATTACTGTCCAAAGATATACCTAACCCAATCCCTACCCCTAAACCAAACCCTACCCATAATTTATTTAATGTACAGTCAAACCAAAATTTATTCAGACACCTTCAACATTTCACACATTATCACAGTTTATTTGCTATAGTTTAGAAAATGGTAATAAAATATGACAAGAACTCAGAGTTAAACTGTGTCAGAACAAATTCATCTTGATAATTTCAGATAACACTTAAGCAAAACATGGTGAGGGCAAAGTAATTTTTGGTCCCAAATTTTTATCAATTTTATTGGTAGTCCACTAGATGAAGAATTTTGGGGTATAATATGTCACAGTTTACTTTATTTTGCTATCCTAACTTACATAAATTAGCTATAGTGTCTTGCACCCACAAAAAAATATTAAAAATTATATCTGGTGTCTGAATAATTTTTGTTTTGACTGTAGAATCATCTAACCCTGATCGTAAGCCTAAAACTGACATTTCTTGAAAACGTAGGTAACACTTTATTTTAAGGTGTCCTTGTTACACGTTGCATGTACTTACTATTAATAACAATTAGTTATGCATAATTACATGCAAGTAACCTTAAGCCAAACCCTAATCCTAATCCTAACCTTATAGTAAATACATGTAGTTAATTAATATTACTCAGTACTTAAATGCATAATTACACTGTAACAAGGACACCTTAAAATAAAGTGTAACCAAAACTTATCCCTCAGTTCTGATTGGTTGGTTGGAATGTTTTTCCAGGATCAACAAGGATGTTGATCCAGGAACATGTACTTGGTGAAATCACGTTCACTGTAATGTTAAAATAAAGCACAGCAAACCTCAGCTAGTTCGATGTGTTTTTCATTTTTGTAGCTTGCGATGCTTTAAAACTGTGTCCGTTATTAGTTGTTATCATTTGTTGAATACATCACTGCCTGCAACAAATAAAATAAACCTGTATCTGTGGACATATTTTTTTGTATACTGGTGTGATGATCTATGTGTTAACATACTCTGTTCCGAGTCAGACAATTCAACATTCTCCTATTGTCTGGTTGTGAACTGTCTGCTGTGTGGTTATAAACTATGATACAGTCATACACTTTGCTGAAATTTCATTGTTTTTTCATGTTTCCAATAAAAAATATTTAAACTTTTACAAACAAATATAAATTTACAAATGAAGATTGTCACAAGGTTTAAGGTTCCATTTGCACAGTGAAACCAAAAATCCCAGAACACCTAGAAGATTAAATCTACACTGATTTCCAACAGTAGCACCGAATTATTAATTATTTCTTGCTATGCTCTTTTGTTATCTTTTAAGTTTTGAAACGGTCTTCTTCTGGCAATAGATGTTGGTATAACGTTGTTGTGGATGCTTGATATTATGTGAGACAGTGACATTTTGTTTAAAAAAATTAATTCAGTAGTGATTCACACTCAAAATCCAGGAAAATGTTAGGCATGGAAGATGATATTAATAAAGTTTTCCTGAATTCTGAGTATGAACCACTATTGAATTCTTGTTACAAACTAAAAAGATTTATGCACCAAAACAAGACAACATGGAGAAAAAAGAGTGATGTAAAGCCCTTGTTGAATTTGCTGTATAAAAATATGACACACAATAAAGATATTCTTCTAAGATCATATGTAAGATATTAAGCCTAAAAATTGACATTTCTAAACTTGATTCTGGCATTTGATTCATGACATTATTATTATTATTATTAAATGTACACTTGAAATGTATACTATTTCAAATAAATGCTATTTGTGACGAGTGGGGCGGGGCCGAGAGCAGTGGGAACGGTGCAGACTCCTCCGCTCCCTCTTGGACGGCAGCCACCCCTCCTCGGCCTAGGAGCGTGGCAGCGAGCCCTTCGTCCCACCTCGTCTTCCATCGTTCCAGCACCACCGCCTAGGGCAGCCACTGGCGGTCTCCGCTCCTTCCTGCTGCTCGATCTCCTCAGCACCGCAATCCCCCTCAGCAGCGAGGGCTCTCTGACAGCGTGTCCCTCCTTCCTCCCGGGTTTCGGCACCAATGTAACAAAGTCAGAGATCAGGAAGAAGGAGGCGGGAACCGATGAACATTTAAACATAACTTTAATAACAAAATAAACAAACACAAAAGTAAAGCGACAGCCCCTCACGGACGACTGCCGCACACAAAACACAAAACACAAAATAAAATCCAGGCCTGATCCTCTCTCGTCCTTCACTGTCGTCACTCCTCATTTTATCCTTCCGGAGCTCCTCCGTGGGACTTGAGACCGGCGATTGGAGCAGGTGTCGCTCATTATCCTTAACTCCACCGGCCTCGCTCCGTTCCCACAGCTCTAGGCCCTGCCCCACTCGTCACATACCCCCATCGCCCCTCGCAGGCCGGGGGGGTACTCCCGAGACTGCGCTCTACTCCCCCCTCTCTGGGGGGAGCCGATTACGGCGGCGGCAGCACCTGGGGGTAGGGACAGATGAGGTGAGAGAAAAGGAGACGGAAGGATAAGGAGAGACGGAGATGAGAGAGGGGAGAGAGGAAAAAAAAATTCTCGGCCCGGTTCCAATTGAGGGCAGCCGGCAGCGAGTCCCCCGTTCCCTGCTCTTCCCCAATCATGGCGAACGGCAGCAGGCTCCGGCCTCCTGGCGAATGGTGCCGACTCCTCCACTCCCTCTTGGATGGCAGCCACCCCTCCTCGGCCCAGGAGCGCAGGAGTGAGCTCTCCGTCCCACCTCGTCTTCCATCGTTCCAGCACCACCTCGGGCAGCCACCGGCGGTCTCCGCTCCTTCCTGCTGCCCGACCTCCTCAGCACCGCGATTCCCCTCCTTCCTCCCGGGTTTCGGCACCAATATAACAAAGTTCGTAGTTCGGGGAAGAAGGAGGCGGGAACCGGCGAACATTTAAACATAATTTAATAACAAAATAAACACAAAACTGAAAATAGCGCGACAGCCCCTCACAGACGACTGCCACGCACAAACAGAACCAAAACAACATAAATAGTCCAGGTCCTCTCTCGTCTTGCACCGTCATCGTTCCTCCTTTTACCCTTCCAGAGCTCCTCCGTGGTACTCGAGACCGGTGAGTGGTGCAGGTGTCGCTCACCATCATTTACTCCACCAGCCTCGCTCTGTTCCCCCGGCTCTCGGCGCTGCCCCACTCGTCACACTGTTCTTCTGAACTTTCTATTCATCAAGGAATACTGTCGCTGTAAAATGGTTTCCACTCTTCATTTAGCAGTACAACCTTTTTCAACTGTGATAATAATCAGAAATGTTTCTTGAGCAGCAAATCGGCATATTAGAATGATCTCTGAAGGATCTTGTGACACTGAAGACTGGAGAATTTGAGATCTGACATCACAGGGGAAAAAAATAGAAAACAGTTATTTTAAATTGTACAAATATTTCACAATATTACTGTTTTTGACTAGCCTATATTTTTAATCAGACAAATGCAGTTGGTGAACATGAACAAAGAACCTTACTAATATAAAACCTTTAAACAGTAATATTATTATCAAAACAAGCAAGCACACTTATGAACATTTGTAAATAAAATTAGGAGCGTTGTTAACATCAAATTAGTTGCTTATTGTATTCCATAAAATGCTGTGAAGTATTTTATTTCTCATTGACATTGCACCAAAATGTAGGCTATTTTTACACTTTTGTCCATACAATTTTGCTTAATCCAAAATTGTAATCATCTATTAAAGGAACACTGTCATGCATGTGTGTGGTCTTAGATTCCTGTTCATTTAAATATAAGCCAAATTCAAGAACAATCCCACCAGGATAGATGAAAAATTATTAGTCCACAGATATGTTTATAATAAATTTATTTCAGCTGTGCACTCAAATGATAACAACTAATTAAGCTACAGTACAACGAACTGAAATCAATGTATACAACTAGCTGAAGTTTGCTGTGCTTTATTCTAACATTACACAAAGAATGTATTCTCCGGGAAACTCATGAATATTCATGTCTGCTCCGCCCACTGAAATCTCAGAAACTGAAAATCTTGTAACACCGGATCTGGCTGTAGAGTCCAGGTGACTTCTGGCAATGATCATAGATGGTTACATTAATGTAGCAATAATTAACAAAAAATTGTCTTAAAATTGACGTATCTTATAATGTTAACTACACGTTTAATGTCGTAAATTTGTCAAAAACAAAATGCGGTAATAAATAAAAAATATTAGAAGTGCTGTGTAGAACAGAACATTCTATAATATTTATAACAATAGCAAATCTATTTAAATGTAACGCAGCAGGTCATTCTTTTATAGGGAGGAGACCTGGGATGGTAAACTCGGGTCAGATGTAACACTTCCAATTTCTCAAATAAGGAACAAGTTTCAAATCAGCTAATAAACTTCACACATTCTCAATTTAGTCCTTATTCCACATGTGAGGAAGTACAGCCCTGTGACAGACACAGCATTTTAGAGAAGAAAAACTAATTAAGAAAGTTTTCTTTTAAAGAAAAAGTTAAGAAAGTAACTTTTTCATTTATTTTTGTGATGGCAGTCCCTGCTTTGTAGTTAAACTCATCAAAGTTAAATTATGTTTATTGTGTGTCTGTGTAGATATTTTTCATGTAAGTTGTTAGTGCTACTGTTTTGGCTGTTAGCTGTAATAGTTCATGGCTACAAGACTCTGGGTTAGTTGTAACAGCAATGAAACATGTTATAACCTGCCCCAAGCAATTTTTTTGTTTTATTTATGTGTTTTCTTTGAATTTCAGTATGCCTATGTCTTGGAAGAGAAAGACAAACTGAGGGGCGTCTCTAAATGTTTAAGTGTTCAAGTGTTGAAGTTCAATTTTATTATGGCCAATTACTATGACTGACATTAACAAACGTTATTAAACACACACATAGTGTTGAATTGTTGAAGCTGGTGCACATTTGGTCATTTTATTCAGTTGTGTCACACACACACACACAAACACACACACACACAAATTATGTTGAAAAGTCAGTGTTGAATTTAAAAGCTTTCAAAATCCTTTTTTTTTTGTTGTCATAATCCTTATTGCATAATGTTACATCTCACCCCGGTGGATATCATAATGTTAATCTTACCCCAGGGTATGTTACAACTAACTGAGTGTAACATTCCACTCCTCCTGTTTGAAACTACCATGCATTTGAAACTAAACCAGTTTGTGCTGCAAAGATAACAGCTATGCCATTTAATAGCAGACACTTGTAACTAGTTTGCAGTGTTGGGGAGTTGCTAGCTACAAGTAGCGACGCTACATTTTTCAGTAGCTTTACAGTAGCTCAGCTACTTTTAAAACAATGTCAATATAATTTCTTGCCATAATGCAGCCATCTGTCACACAGTATTTTCGAGAAAATGCTTCTGTGTGCTTAATTTAAGTTACTTAAATAAAAATAAAATTTTGTTATTGCAATGCTAAATTTGTTGCTATTTTGCATTTTGACTTTTGACAGTCTGAATATTGTGTGTAATAAAAAATAAGTCTTTGACATCATAATTGTATTGCATTGTTGTTTTAAATACCAAATATTTTACTTTAAAACATTCCTCATGAACACTTATTCAGTTATTTTAATATACTGTACGTCGTTGTGAAAAAAGTAGTTTCAGTGTAGCTAGCTACTTTTTGGTAGTAACTTGTAGTGTATCTAGCTACTTTTTCAGAAGGGTAGCTTGACTGTAGCTTAACTACTTTAACTTATGAGTAGCTAGCTTATTAAGTTGCATTACAGTTTCAGAGTAGCTTCCCCAACACTGCTAGTTTGAATCACATTTTGAACGCACCGACTTACAAGACCTCCAAGATACAGACAGAAATGTCAAAAACATTACAACCATCCCCGGTCTCCCCCTACGCTTGTAACACAATTCATTGCGCTCTTAGGTGATTCATTCAATAGTAGCCTATCGTATGGGAGTAGTCTTGTACCTGTGCTAGTGGTTGGTGATATCCGCCATGATTGCAGATTATTTACCAAGAGAAACAATTCTGGTTAGCGTCGATGTGCATTTGCTTTTTTAATATTTTACTTAGCAGCGCTCACGGAGCTTGCAAAAAAGTTAACCTCACGTGCCAGACTGAATCGAATGCAGCTTTCTTGCTTTGCCTAAAAACTTTCGTATGCATATATACCACCTAAAGCTAATAAGCACGAACGAGATCTTTTTCATCTTTGATCTAAGTCAGGGCTATTCAATTGGCGGCCCGCGGGCCCAATCTGGCCCGCCAATCATCTTCATCCGGCCCGAGGGAAGAGTACACGCAGGTCGCACATATGCCTTGAATTGTTTTTGTACTAATTAGTTTGTCCACAAGGTGGCATCACTGGCACGGGCCATTGTTTCACAGCCAAAAAAGAAAAGGAAGAGATGCAACAACAACAACCTGCCGGAGACCGCAACATTAATAGACGGCAGCGTTGACAAGCGCTTGTGTGAGGGGGTTATGAGATAGGCGTATACACAACCATAGTTTAAATGTATATAAAGACAGTGTTATTGGTCATAACTTCTGGCGAGAAATAGCGCAGACACTGGACGAAGGTAAGTATCACATGGAGTATAGTTTGAAAGACTGTGCGTTCTGCTGTACACATGTGCTGAGCCGCTTCTGACAGCGCGCTAGTAGCACTTAAACCGACAAAAAGGCAGAATTATGCCATAACTATAAAATACAATTGATAGTTTATGTGAAGATTGTTTTAAGTTCACTTAAATTAAAAGTTATATTTTTCTACTAAATATTAATACATCATATGGCTAAAACTGAGATGAAAATGCAATTAATCGAGACATCAGTAGCAGTATTGTTATCAAAAATACTGGCCTTTGTTAATAATAGGCTACTAAGTAAAGAGATGCCATTAAACATATTTAAAATTTGGGTTGATTCTACATTAATTTGGAGGTTCAGTGTGAAATATTGGCAATATATTAATATGCAATTAATCATGATTAATTACAGAAAAATGTGATTAATTAGTTAATTTTTTTTATCGACTGACAGACAGCTGTAATGTTTTTTATAGATGTTAGTGTTGGTAATATTAGTTGATGTTACTGCTAAATATGCATTCAAATTTAATTTCTAATTTTATAGGCCCCCCAGAAAGAGATCGGGATGGCCCCCCTCCCCCTTGGCCCCCTTCAAATTTTCAATTCAATAATCCGGCCCTCAAATAAAACTAATTGAAATAGCCCTGATCTAAGTATTGTTATTATGATGTGGGTCTTCGCTGCACTTTGATGATCAACACTCCGATCCGCAAGATGAGGAAGAGGAGGAGGATGACGGTCTGGCGTAGCCTATACAAGGAAAAGGTTTGTTTGTATTTTCAGTTTCCACAGTCTTATTTTAATGAATGCAGTTGCAATACGAAAATGTTGTTTTTATTTAATATTTATAAAAGGACGTGAGAGTGAAGATGATTTGTTGTAACCTACTATGTAGCCTATTAGAAGATAGCTGTTTTCAAATATTATAGTGGTGCCGTGGCCACTTATAGATAGGCCTACAGATATAATGCAGACAGCATAGCGTCACACAACGATGTCATTCATTCTCTTTTATTTAGGAGAGTAACATCTACCTCATTACAAAAAAATCATAGGCTACTTAATAACAGTTGTCCTTTATTTTATTTTATTTTATTTTATTTTATTTTATTGTTTAAATATAACCTACATTCCAGAAATCACTCAACTAAGCTAAAGAAATATCAAGCATAGCCTATCAACGTGAATGAACATCGCAACATGTTTCTAAACACACAATTGGAATAATTTATCAAAAAGAGCTGCAAATTTAACCAGTGATTCTTATAGGCCTATACACTATCTAGACAAACCTCATTTTTTACATGGCTGGCATGACTTTCCTTTAGTAGGCCTATAGCCATCTTTTCTTGCCTCGGAATCTATTATTTTTATTCTGATTATGAAATAGCCAATTTGTAAGGCAATTTTTCGTACTTTCCACGTCTTCTCGACTTTTTTATGTCTTCGTTTTGGGGAACCGGACAAGTGCCTCTTTCCATAGGCTACATCATGTTCTTCTTTGCATTGTTAACATCATGCGTGTAGTATTTTGAAGTGACAGGACAACAAGTTTCTAGGCCTACAATTTCCAGATTTTATTTTTATTTCACTACACTAATAATATATATAATACAGTATATATATACAGTGGGTACGGAAAGTATTCAGACCCCCTTAAATTTTTCACTCTTTGTTATATTGCAGCCATTGTGTAATATGAATAAGAATACAATTACCCTGCCTCATTGTTTAATGTATTTAGTTAATACTTTTAGTCTAAGGGTGTATTATTTTGTTTATTTCCTGGGAAGGCCTTATACAGGCAAATATGTAACTGCTGCATGTTGTAGAGGAAATTAAGCAATTGTCCTATTGTAAGTATGTCTTTACTTTTTATGTAATACCTTTGTATTGTAAACAAATACAATTGTTATTGGTTATTGTTTTACTGAGAAAGTGGTTTATTTAGAAAAACACCACGCATATGATATTGTATTTGTTTTATTGAGAAAGTGGTTTATTAAGAAAGACACCACACATGATATTGTATTTGATTTATTAAGAAAGTGATTTATTAAGAAAGACAACGCACATGTTATTGTATTTGTTTTATATTTGTTTTATTGAGAAAATGGTTTATTAAGTAAAACACCACACTTGTTGTTTTAAGCATTTATTAAGAAAATGTTTATAACATGTATAAGCAAGCAACTTCTTAGGGGATTCCCAGTATGATGTCACAAGACATTGGGATCCACCTGCTGTCTATAAAAGACTGAAGTGCAATGATGAAATCAGATGCTGCTTCAAGACCACCTGAAGAGCTCTCCGGCACCAGAACCATCACTGATATTGCCTTGAGCAAAGAACTTTTTCATTTTTATACTTTATTTAATACTTATATACAGTAGTTGTAGAATATTTGTACTGCTTACTTACTAATTGTTTTATTATTTTACCTCTCTATAAATAACAAGTTGAAAACAAGCAGCTTTGTCATTACAGCAGAAGTAGCAGAAATATTTTAGCCTACATGGCCTTTGAATATTGTTTTGAACTGTTGCAGTGACACTCTGTTCATGGTCCATAAT
>NW_015548344.1:0-3276 GCF_001515605.1 Sinocyclocheilus anshuiensis
GTCCTGCACCAGCCTCCAGGGCGCCCACCCCCCTCCCTGGTGGAAATGTTACGGCACGGGACGCGCCTTCCGGGAGGGGGGAGTAATGTCAGACTCTGTTCCATGTCTGTGTGTGTTTTCTTCCCCCACATGCTCCAGGTTATGTTTTTGTCCTTATTTGGTCCTTCCTGTTTCTGTCCCCATTTAGTTCTATTAGTTCCAGGTGTTCCTTGTTATTAGTTATCCTCCTCACCTGCCTGCCCCTCGTTAGCTCCTCACAGTAGCGCAACGTGACAATAAAAGCCCTACATATACTTTCCATAAGTCACAGCCAACTCACACCTGTTTTATTTTTGAATGCATTTATAGCTACATTAATTACAATAAATTACATTATGTAAGAAATAATTGATGACGGGCCATTGAATTATTAGAAAATAATGCACACCCAAGGTGATTTTGGACCCATAAAAACTATTGCCGCAAAGAAGTTAGAAAAATTATTTTTTTTTAAGCTAGAAACTGCCACTAATACAAATGCAAAAATAATAAACTAATGTAATAAAACATTCTCAAGCTTACTGAATACAAGTAAACACTCCAAGTATTACTTACAAGCTAAATGATACATTAATATGTTACACAAAAATACAAATTAAATTACATTTTTAAAAAGTTTTTAGTAGTAAATGCAACTAAGGTAACTAAGAGCAGAAAATGCTCTGTAGAAAATGCTCTGTAGTAGAAATAGCCTACTACAGACATTTCATGAAGTAATAAATGTAAAAATAATCTTCACTGTATACATTAAATATAGATGATTCTTATTAAAGTTAATGTGATTCAGTCAAGAGCAGTGAGTGATTTTCTCCTTTTCTTTTGTTTGATTAACATTTATGACGCAGTCGGCGGCTGCAGGTTTACACTGTTGCTTTAAGATCTGACGCATAGATCAAATATTTTGACACATCCGTATTTCTGCCAACTGTTCAAGTTCACTTAAGACAAAACCAACTGCATTTACATCGACGGGCATTTTGACATAACTTTTCATGTAAGTGTGTAGCAATAACAGGTTTCATACAAGATCTGGCAACTGGACAACCTTGGATTTGTTGTCGTGATTATTCATATAATGAGGTTTGGCCCATAGAAATTACGGGAGTTTTACCGGAAGCGAATGTAGCAAACATGAAATACGCCCAGTGGGATTTTTTTTATAGAAGGATTAAAAATACGGGAGAAATATGGGAAAATATTTAAAGGGATGATAGCGGGATAGAATGGTAAAATACGTGAGAATCCCGGGAAAAACGGGAGGGTTGACAGGTATGATTTTGACATAACTTTTCGTGTAAGTGTGTAGCAATAACAGGACTTAAGAGAACTTAAGCGAAAGAGAACTCAGCATTCCCACTGACTGAGAGGTGCGTTCTGTGAGCACGCTTTCGGTGTGTGAGCACAGAAACTCGTTGGCTTTCAAGTACTGGACAAGACTTAAAAACACATGTGAATACTGAATATCACTTTTGTGATAATGCATTGAGTCAGTGACATTTCCGTCAACAGTCCCTGGACTCGGTTGGACTCGGACATATTTTCCGAGTCCGAAAGGCTCGAGTCCGAGTAAAGTCCGAGTAAAAATGCATCCGAGTCCATGCAAGTCCGAGTCCTATGAAAAATGTACTCAAGACCGGACTCGAGTCCGAGTACCCTAACTCTAGTGCATGCTGACATAATGACATAATTTGAGATGTGGCATTTTCCTCAGTGCATAACTTACATTTCACAGGTATGTTCTCCATCTGTAAATGAAAGTTATGGAAATATTTCCATTTTGCTGCCAGGAGCCTTTTGTATGCGTGTCTCTGCTAAACTTCATGTATACTTCAGAGAGGAAGTGCCTCCATGTGCTAAACAGACAGAGCGCAATAAAACAGGAGCGCAATAAATCTGAATAAAATATGTATTTTACTAATTCTTTTTTTTTTTGGACAATAAATGTAGGGTACAACGGGGCTAAAGGTGCCCCGGGGTAAAAGGCGCCATTGATATTATTTTAATCTAAACCACTAGATGGCACAAAAACGTGCCGTAGCACTTTCCAAAACATCCGCTTTTCAAGATGCACGTGTATTTTTGTCTGATCCTTGACGTGATCACGTGCAGCAGCGCAAAGTTGATTCTGTGCTTACTTGATCTAATTTTATATGTTTTTAAAAATGTTGTAGATTTAAGTAGCAAATGAGAATCGCTAAAATGAATGCATATATTTTGAGACAAAGGTTTTCTGTTTTGTTTAAGATAATTAAAGCAACAGTTTTTAAATAGCGAAAGAATACGTAAAAGTATGGCATTTCGGGTAAAACCGAGAATAAACCGGATTCTCGTCTCCTGTCTGTTTCTCCTGGGAAAGTGCAAAACGTCACACTGGTGTCAGAAGTGGGATAATTACCACAGCTTTCTGTTCATGATTCCCAGAAGACAATGGAGAATAAACCGGTAAGATCGCTCCAGTTATTCACTGAGAAGTTAGAGCAAAGCCCTATGTGGTTGACCACTGAGCGTGGTAAGAGGTACAGCGTGGTACAGCTTTGCTCTAACTTGCTCATTGTATGGGCGGGAGCATCATCCCGAGGGAGAGCGGGCCGTAATGGAGAGAGATGCGCTGATCAGCGCGCTAGTGCCCACTAATCCTTTTCTGTCACTGTTGCTGAACAAATATGATCAAGAATGTAGTCTTAAAACTAGACAAAAGTCCCTGTTTAACACCCTGTTTTAGTATGTCTCGTGCTTTTGATGAACATATTTGCATCGCGAGCACTCCGATCGCAGGAGGCCACGATCCCGCATGCGTCCTGCCTGTTGACAAGGAACCGGAAGTCAGCGGAGATAATAACACCCGGTCTGGAACGCAGATCGCGGATGGAAACGCTGGTAAACAGCGGCGCTGTGCAAGGGTTAATACGGATGAAACATTTTTTTTTGTCCTGAAGATTCAAGCTACAGTTATAATCATCCACAAACAAGTAATATGCACATTAAAGAGGGACTGTTTATCAAGATGTACAGCCCAGTTGCCAGTCGCGCTAACCCATTGGGTTTATCAGAAAAGGGTAATAAACCTTATGCAATCGCCCCCTCTTACTGCCTCCGTCGGGAAATGGACATGGGCCGGAGTAGAGGGAGGTACTCTTGGCCCATCAGCCATTCCAGAACCTCCCAGTGGATAGTCTGTTGACTTGGTTAGTCCAGTAGAGTGCTGCCGAATAGAGGCCAAAGTGGATGGGCCGTTGT
>NW_015548345.1:0-315 GCF_001515605.1 Sinocyclocheilus anshuiensis
TCTGTTGATTTTTTTTAACCCAACAGCCAATCAGAGGTGTTTAAATTAGAATCCCCTCACAGCGAGTTTTTGTTCAGGTGTTGTGTTCAGCATGAATCATCTCATTATAACAAAGTGTAGACGTTATGTAAATAAGAGATTGTGCAGCGTTGAGAACTTAATTGATTCATTAGCCGTGTTTCCATCCAAAGTTGCGAATTGAACTAATGCGCAAAATTGGAATATCGCACAAAACATTTGCGAACAAGCACCGTTTCCATCCAACGAGTCAAAGAGAACAAAATTGTCACTTCCTGATAAACTGGCACTATAAAT
>NW_015548345.1:562-1425 GCF_001515605.1 Sinocyclocheilus anshuiensis
GATGACAGACTTTGCTCGGGCATTTCCGAATGACCATAACAACATTTCAGATGCTGTGAATGAGATCGGTCCGCTGGTTAGTCAGAATTTGCCATCCCATAGCGCAAAGTCACATGACTTTTTTGATGCGCTTGGAGGAATTTATTTGCAAAATGCATTTCCATCTACCATTATTCGCATTAACCTTGTTTCGCACAAGTCAAAAACCACCTCAAGCGAGCGTAAAAACTTTTTTGCGAATTAAGGCATTTTTATTCTAAATTCAGTGTTTCCATCACTCGATTCTCATGCGATACTTCAAAATGTGCATTAAAATAGGGTGATGGAAACCCAGCTATCGTAATGTAACTTTGTGAGATCGCGATGAACTAAGATGAGTGACAGCTTTTAGAGATTATAAAGGGAATGCTCATGCGCCGCAATGCACGGCACAAATATATTATAGAGAGAGAGAGAGAAAATGCATTTCTATCTACAGTGTTGGGGAAAGTTACTTTTAAAAGTAATGCATTACAATATTGCATTACTCCCTAAAAAAAGTAACTAATTACGTTACTTTTTATGGAAAGTAATGCGTTACGTTACTTTTGAGTTACTTTTTAAATCACCATACATCAATGGAAAGCTTATTTATTCAGCTTTCAGATTATGTATAAATCTCAATTTAAAAAAATTGACCCTTATGACTTGTTTTGTGGACCAGGGTCACATATAAAAAGTTCTTCCATTACAAATGTAAAAGCCCTTTTATAAGAAAAGTGAAATGAATACACCTCAGGCTGAAGGAAATGTAAATTCACGTCTATACAGTAGAGGGCGCAGCTCAAACAAATCGCATGAAGAATATGACGCAGGAGAAGAAA
>NW_015548346.1:0-377 GCF_001515605.1 Sinocyclocheilus anshuiensis
TCAGTGTATTCACTCACAGTTTCTTCTTTCCTTTGCACACAGTTAACCCTTTGGTGTCGACTAACGCGGATACGCGTTTTGTGGCATCTTCTCCTGATAACACCGAAAAGAACTTAAATTACACTTTCAGTTTTGATCTTACAGATAAGAGCAATACATCAATCAAATCTGTAAATGGTCTACTTTTATTTGTATACACACATAATAACAACAAAACTTTGTGCATTTATAAAATAAAGAAAACAAACAGGGTGCGCTGTCTGCCGCCTTGGTCTGCGTGATCTTTATTTAGAAACACGTCATTAAAATGAACTGTAACTCAGCAAATACTCAACAAAGAGACATGAGAGATATATCTATAGAAAGCTTGACATGTC
>NW_015548346.1:387-782 GCF_001515605.1 Sinocyclocheilus anshuiensis
AAAGAGACACGAGATATATATCTATAGAAAGCTTGACGTGTCTACTTTTAAACTAAGCAAGTCTTATCGAAAGCAAATATTCTGTGATAAAGTAATCCATATGAAACCAACGCGATGTCCAGAAGCTGGATTACCTCAGGAAAAAACATGAGTAAGTCTTTTTTATTAACCTACTTGTTTTAGTTTTCACATAACTTGTACACATTTTACTAGTTAGACTTTCTCCAAACTATAATTCCTGACTAAATGTATAATCAAGTGAAACATTATGAAGTTTCATTCACAGCATCTAAATGTCACGATGCCAGGATGTGCTTTTTATGTTTTATAACAGACAGAAATACGATATAAAAGTAATATGAGTTATAATGTTACTAGCCTAATGTCAGTAAGAA
>NW_015548346.1:1165-1305 GCF_001515605.1 Sinocyclocheilus anshuiensis
TGCACAGTATAGTAATTGTAATTGTATTATTCCTAGAATATGTGGTAATATTATTTGTGGTTGATAGTGTTAAACTGTAAGAATTGGCATTCTGATTTCTCATGAAGTATGCATACTATACTAAGGTACTGTGGGGAATA
>NW_015548347.1:0-968 GCF_001515605.1 Sinocyclocheilus anshuiensis
TCTAGAAGACCCCGACTGAGAGCGTCGCCCCAACCCCCGTTCTTTCTGCGAAGGGGTGCGGGTTGCAACGCTCTGTTTTTGAGACTGGCGGTATGAGGAGCTTGACGGCCGGGGCTGCTCCCGCTCAGCAGCCCCATGGGCCTGGGAGCGACGAGGGAGGAAACATTGAAACGCCGCCGCTTGCTTCCTCGCCTCCTGAAACCTCTCGATGACAGTGTTGACTGCATCGCCGAAAAGGCCAGAGGGCGAGAGCGGGGCGTCTAGGAGGAAGAATCTGTCTTATCTTGCATATCGGACAGATTCAACCACAGATGCCGCTCCGTGGCCACCATTGCTGCCATTGAACGACCGATGGCTCTGGCCGTTTCTTTGGTGGCTCGGAGGGACAAATCTGTGGCCCGACGCAGTTCAGCTACCACGTCGGATTCCCCCTCCTCCCTGTCATCCAGGTCCTTGAGCAGGTCAGCCTGGCTCCCTGTCATCCAGGTCCCTGAGCAGGTCAGCCTGGTATGCTTGTAACACCGCCATGGTGTGCAAACATGCGCCAGCTTGACCTGCCGCCGTATAAGCTTTCCCAACCAGACTAGATGTAAGCTTAACAGGTCTGTTGGGAAGCTTCGGGGCCTTCAGGGACGATGCTGAAGATGGGGAGAGATAGCTCGCAAGCGTCTGCTCCACCATTGGCATCGCCCCATATCCCTTCTCATTCAGCCCCACGATGCTGGAATAATTTGAGACTGTGGGGCTGTAGATACGGGATGAATACGGTTTCTCCCACGATCTTGACACCTCGACATGGAGATCGGGGAAAAATGGAAGGCCCCGTCGTGACGGCTGTGATCTAGCTCTCAGGAAACACTCATCTAATTTACTTTTAGGACGAGCGTCCTGTTTCTCGGCTGGCCAATCGATATTTAATTTGGCTACAGCACGAGTCACAACCTCCACGAGCTCCTCATATGCGAGGG
>NW_015548347.1:1009-2016 GCF_001515605.1 Sinocyclocheilus anshuiensis
AGGGACTGTGGTGGCGAGTCCACAGTCTGCTCTGTCTCGACACTTATCACATCCACCTCCTCGGAGGAAGATAGATGAAGTGCCTGGCTCTCTTTGGGGGGAAGAAACCGCAGCGCGGGCTTCCGGTCCTCCGCTAAATCCACTTGCGATCCCATGACAACATTCTAGACAGACAACAGGGATCGCGAGCCTGGCCGCTCTCATCAAACACGGCCAGGCGAGAGCGGAGACACGCAGCGAGAGCAACTCGCAGTCATGACAATCAGCTCCCTTGAGAGCTGACCGTGCATGCTCCGCTCCTAAACAAACAACACACAGATCGTGTGTATCCCCAGATATCGTGGGCAGGGAGGAACACAACGTCTGTAATGCCGTTCGCTCGTCATAGACTTAGACTTTGCTCTTGACATGATTGATATGCTTTTGGCTGACAGACGACAATAAATAGGACTGACACATACACAGAGCGCTACTGAAGAGCAGAAGCTAACTTGCGCTCTGACGGATGAGCTTTTATACTTCCTGGTGCTCACGTCACCCCGCTCGTGACGTCTCGCTGCTCCATTGGGCTGATTTTACATGTGCTTCAGAACGCGGTCACGCAGGGGCGTTCCCAAAGCGATTCTCGACGCAGCTCAAGTTCCTGAAGGGGAACTTGGTACATTGGCTTGACACAATATCTTTGACACATGCTAGCTATGCCTATTAGAAGCTAAGAAAACAGATATAAATCATATCATGTTATGACAATCAACTTATTATGAGATGACTTTTTAAATTAAGATAAATAATTGAGCCTTTTTATGCCTTTCACTTATATTTAAATCTACTTGTGACCCGAGCAGTACTTTTGGTAACCTCAAGCTTTTATAATGACTACGCCACCCTGGGAATTGCACCCAAGAAAATACTCAAGGACCATAGGTTCAATGATGTAATGAGAAGACAGAGACGTGCTTCCAACTAAACAAAAACTTTATTAAAAAAAAAGAATATATATATATATA
>NW_015548348.1:0-316 GCF_001515605.1 Sinocyclocheilus anshuiensis
CTGCTCGGCGCTTCTCACTCCAGTCCAGCGGGTGGCGCTAAAACATGTTCGTTTGTTTGCCAAACACCCTTAAACCTCAGAGGAAGAAGATTCGTTTCACCGCACTCTCTGTTGTTTTGTCGTGATGCTGTTTACAATCTGTTAGAAATGTTGTTTCTGTACGCTAAATAGAAAAATACAGCTTTTGAACCAGGTCAGTAAATACCTGTAACATTCTCATCCTCACAGTCGTGACTAAGTTTTGAAGCAAGCAGGAATATCTGGAGGAGTATCATCTGAACTGAGATCTGCTGCTGTGAAGATGCTGTTTGTTAAA
>NW_015548348.1:546-1679 GCF_001515605.1 Sinocyclocheilus anshuiensis
GAGGAACCAGAACCCTGCAGAGTAAAACACGAGGAACCAGAACCCTGCAGAGTAAAACACGAGGAACCAGAAACATGGAGAATAAAACACGAGGAACCAGAACCCTGGAGAATAAAACACGAGGAACCAGAAACCTGGAGAATAAAACACGAGGAACCAGAACCCCGGAGAATAAAACACGAGGCACCAGAAACCCTGGAGAATAAACCACGAGGAACCAGACACCTGGAGAATAAAACAGGAGGAACCAGAACCCTGGAGAATAAAACACGAGGAACCAGAACCCCGGAGAATAAAACACGAGGAACCAGACACCTGGAGAATAAAACAGGAGGAACCAGAACCCCGGAGAATAAAGCACGAGGAACCAGAACCCTGGAGAATAAAACACGAGAAACCAGAACCAGGTTGGTGTTTATTATAAATTCATCTTTAATGAGTTTGTGGTATATTAGGCTAACAAAGAGTTAACAGGGTGCCTGCAGATCCTTAAAAAGTTTTATATTCCTTATTATAAAACGGTTAGTTCCATTCCTCGATTCTGATTGGTCAGCAGCTGTGTTTTATTCACGATACAGCACGGCTTTGACCGCTTCACCCAATGGTTCTGTGTATCACTGAGCAACACCCTTAGCAACCACCCTTAGCAACATAAACAATCAATAATATAGCATCAAAACTTTTTCATGTTTTATGTATTTCGGCAGAATTAACTGTTTATTTATTTAATGAAGAATGAGTGAATCCTGCTTATGTTGCATCTCTCATCTTTAATTTTGAGACCCCGCCCTTCCTCGTCTACTAAACTTTTTTTTGTTTTTTTTTGGAATTATAACAAAAAATTACAAGTTTACAGAACAAACTGGCATACAACTTACATTCAAGGACAACAGTTTTAAGAGGGCTTACACAGAATAAAAAAAAATAAAATAAAAAAAATAACATTCATTCTTTAAACCATCTATATTAATAAATATAGATTAAACACAGGGGATAAAAAAAAAAACATTATAATAAATTATATTTATCAAATAAATCTTAACAAGATTCCGGCTTTTTTATTTTTTTGTTTTTGACAAAGTTTTTGAGTATTGTCTCAAATAATTCTATAAACATGGCGGTGAGTTAAAAAA
>NW_015548348.1:1763-3694 GCF_001515605.1 Sinocyclocheilus anshuiensis
TGTGAATAAAATTATTCGCTAACAAAAGTAAAACATTAATCAACAAACCTTTTTTCCACCTTCTTCATAGTTTCCATATTTAATATCTATAAAGGACAGGTTCAATTCAACCACATTTCCCTCTTTTAACCAACGTTGCACTTTGTCCCAAAAGATACTAGAATATTTACAAGCAAAAAAAATATGCTGTATTATCTGGAGATGCGTTACAAAATTTACATAATATTGTTTCAAAATTAAATCTAACCCGTAGAAACTCTCCAGAAGGGTAAATACCATAACCAATTTTAAAGTGAATTTCTTTAATTTCGGGGTGAACTGGACATTTTAAATATGAGGTTCTAATATGTTTAAGCATTCGTTTGTCAAAGAAAAGATCCAAATTATTTCTTACAGACCTGTAGTTGAAGATTTGTCTAATATAATCGTTTGTACATTTCTTACTTTTAAACTCAGCTGGCCCAAGCTATAGTGCGTGAATCGGTGTAAATAATATAAACGTTTGTGCATTTCTTACTTTTGAACTCAGTTGGCCCAAGGTATAGAGCTGGTAAAATCGGTGTAAATTGACTATATAATAACCTTTCATAATAATTTTAAGTCCAGAAGGGATGGCTGAAATTACTGTGAAAAACTTTTGGATGGCATGCAAACCCATGTTTAGGAGTAAAAGCATTGTAATCCAACACCTCTCCAGCATCATCAAAGAGATCCTTTAAAGCCCAAATATTTCTTCAAAACCAATCCTCCTAAAAAAAGTGATTTATTTCTGTGAAGAATATACTTATTATTCCATATTGAAGAATTATGTGGTGTAAAGTTATGGGTGTGTGCTAATTTCCAATATCGCAAAACTTGTTGATGAAATGCGGATAATTTCAGCGGAGGTTTAGAAATATCGAAGTCACATTTAAGTAAGAATTCAATGCCACCAAATTTCCTAAATAATGATGCTGGAATTTTAAACCAAAAACTCTCCGAATTGTATAAAAAATATTGCAACCATTTTAACTTTAACATGCCATTCATTCATCTGTTCAAAATCAATTATGTTTAAACTACCCAGGTCATAAGATTTAACAATATAATTTTTCTTAATAAAATTAGTCTTATTCTTCCAAATAAAATTATACAAGGAACGATTAATTAATTTAGAAACATATACGAAGAAGGGGCTAAAGCAATTGTTGGATAGATGACCCTTGACAGAAACTCTTTAGACAACAATACTCTACCAAAGATAGAGAGGTCTCTTTGTAACCAATTGTTTAGAATTGTTTTGGCCTTTTTTATTATTCTAAGAAATTAAGTTCCATACATTTCTCTGAATGTATATTATTAGTTATAACGCTTCAAGCAGATATAGATTTAGTTTGTTGTAATAGGAAACATTTTCATCAGGGTTCACCTTTATGTCCACATTTCGCTGCTGTTTACAAGTTACTGAAAATGAACCATTTTTACATGTCTTGAGCGTCACATGAGAGTTCATACTGGAGAGAAACCGTTCACTTGTGATCAGTGCGGGAAGAGTTTCACACAATCATCACACCTTAATGAACACATGAACATCCATACTAGAGAGAAACCTTACAAGTGTTCACACTGTGACAAATGTGACACAATATTGCATCAAACGATAAAATATAATTTCACAGTGAATAAAGTTAATCTTCTTCTTCAGAACCAGCAAATTGAACTGTAAGATTCAGATCAACTCAAAGATGGAGTTCCTCCCCGAAGAACAATGTCAATGTTTTATTATTGTATATAATTTTGCTTCATGATATGAATGATATCATTGTGCTTTCTTATGAGTTTCATATAACCAACTGGCCCCCATCTTCACACAGATCTTCAACAGATCATTGGAGCTGTGTGAAGTTCCCTGCTGCTTCAAACGCTCCACCATCATTCCGGTCCCCAAAATC
>NW_015548348.1:8151-24737 GCF_001515605.1 Sinocyclocheilus anshuiensis
AAAAAATTTTAGAATTTTAATTTAATGTGCATATGGATTAAAAATAATGTAAATTATTTGTAAAAAAAACGATTAATTGAACGAGCCGTATAACATCAATCCAAAATATTGTAAAAACACTTTATTAGCATGGTAACTAGGGATGCATCGATCCGATACTCAGGATCGGTATCGGCACCGATACTGGCAATTTCTGCTGGAGCGGGTATCGGTCGGACGAACCGATCCAAATCCGATATTGTGCTTATACTATTGTGTTATTGTTAAGCCTCACGAAAGCACAAAACATTATAAAGCACCATAAGGTCAAAGTCCAAGTGTTCTGAAGCTGTTCCATAGTTCAGTGTGAGGTACAGATGAATATTTAAGTAATTAAATTCAAGTTCACCTGAACTCTTCTCTCCACTGCGGCTGTCAGTCATTCTCCATTCAGCATTCAAACTGCGCGTCACATTCGGTTATGACAGTCAAGACAATGAAACTCTCTCCAAGATGATTCAATGTTCCTATTATTATACTTGATCTGTAGATAAAGATCAATGGTTTTGCATAAAAGGACTTTATCTTGCTGGAATTTAGTACTGTTTCTAAAGCATGTTACTTTCTACCGGGTGTCTGTTAGAGATCACTAAACTGGAGTAGAGAGCACTATGAATTGTTCTTCATGCACACAGTAACTGAAATTTAAAACTGCTAAAAGAAAAGGCTCAATAAACTATTTTGTGCCACTCTGTATTGGAGCTTTTCATATTATATAATACTTTGCACAATGAAAGATAATTTATAGCGTTTTTTGTTCTGTCCTATAAGGCTATTAATAATGTAATGTATAGCACAGTAATGGAGGCAGCAACACATGATAGATAGGACTCCTCTATCATATGTTGCTGCTTTCATTACTACAATACAGAGAGCAATGTTTTCAGTTTTAGTCCTACATGTATTCACTTTTATTTGTTCCCCACTAAATAATGTTATTTCACTAAATATTTAGATTTTATAAAATTGTGCACTCATGATTTTTCTAGAATAAATTTGCTGCTAAATTATCCACTAACCTAATTTATAATAGTATTTTTGTCATAGATTATATATTTTTTCATTTGTTATATTTCATTAAAATTAAGTTGTCTATATTTAGTAGATTGTGTTTAACACACAAAAGAGTGACGATCAGGTCAACACACAGAAGTATAGAAATTCTACACTGCGCTGGTATCGGATCAGAATTGGCCGATACTCCGAATTTTCTGGATCGGATCGGATCTGAAAAAATGGTATCGTTGCATCCCTAATGGTAACAAGATCGGCAGTTTAAGACATTAACTTGTAAGCACAAAACAAAAGATACTTCTCTTTTCAATGTACATAAGACTTTATTGGATAAATCAAAAATACATGTAAATACATGTACGCTGGCTGAAGTTTTTAAGCTGGTGCAGACAATGTCTGACATGGCTTTGCGGCAAAACTTAGAACACAAAACTCTCAAGGGGAAAAGAAAAGAAACTGATGTAGAAGAAAGAAACAAAAGCTAATGAGACTAGACGGCTTATCTTCGCATGGCGGTTGAGTAGCAGCGGGCGTGCAGGCCAAAGCACACTGGAAGAGAGCTCGAAGAACACAAAAAGCAGTGGCAAAAAGGCACAAAGCCAAAAAAAAAAAAAACTGGCAAAAAGCCCAAAAAGACTACATTTGTTGCTGTTGTGAGTTTTCAAACTAATCTGTTGGACACATGTCAAAAAGTGTCTTGACCAAATAGACATTGTCTTATTTCGGGGGGTTGCTATGTTTCACCTCCCAATACACAAATCAATGTGTTATGTCACATAGTCCGAATTTCCCCACTCTTGCAGAGTATAATTTAGACATGCTTTCTATAACAAGAATATGATATGTTGAATTCTCAAACATAAACATACCAAACATGAATAGAAACCTATGAACTGTTCAATAGTTATTAAAAATTACATACACAATCAGTGATTAGAACATGACAGTCAAATGTGTTGGTTACATTCATCACATGGAGTTATGCATCGGAATGATATTTGTTCATTATTCCTTTTAGCATCATTTGGTTGATCTGATGCATTTAGTCATGTAAAAGACAGTCTCTGTGTCGTTCTGTGAATGTGAGGATGTGTTCTGTGAGGAACAAAAGGTCAAAAGGGTCTAGAAGGAATCTCAGTCTGGTTCTTGTCTTCTAGGTGCATAATTTCAGTTAGGGTAAAGAACAGCTTTTGGCTTTTCTTCTGAGGCCACAGGAGGGCGCATTGAGCATAACATGACTTTCCGTGATAAAAAGTGCATAATGTTTAAAATATTGTTTATAAACCAATTATAATTAATTAAGTTGGTTAAACAACTATAAACATAACGATCGTCATTGCATCTCGTGATAAGGCTGCCTCCTTAACGCACACCTAAAATTCAAATGCAACGTTTCTGCATTCGAATGTGGATTTTTATTTTAAATGTAAATGTTTGAATGTTTAGTTCTCTCTTCTATCATAATTAAACAGGGCTTTCATGTTGCGCGCGCTGAAGCTCCTCCGCGTGAGCGCGATCTCGTTTCTGAATTGCGAATAGCAAAAATGCATCATAGACAAATGTTTGAAAAGCAGCTGGCGACTGGTGAGATAGAATTTGCAGGATAATGTATATATAGCAATCATAAATGTATGTGTGTTTTCTTAATTTCTCCAATACCGATAGCAGAACCGTTAACGTCAGAGCTTATCGATACTCTGGTCTTTCATAATTTAGCCCCGGGACCGATTAAATACCGGGTTTCGGTACCCATCCCTAATCTCGGGGTTTGTTGTAGTTTGGTTAGAGGTAATGAACAGTAATATCACTTAGCCCCGAGACCGATTAAATACCGGGTTTCGGTACCCATCCCTAATCTCGGGGTTTGTTGTAGTTTGGTTAGAGGTAATGAACAGTAATATCACGCACTGACATTCCAGGCCTCGCATTTAGAGCTGATTCACATGAGACTCGCGAGATTCTTGACACCCGTGAATCGAATCTTTTCGGAATCGACTCACTGTTCTTACCCCTCCCCCTGCAGCTTTTGAATTTGCGCGCGCACTGACAGGAGATCTTGTGTTCTGCAGTGAGGGGCTACTGGCTGACAGCGTCCGGTAATTTCTGAGAGATTTACCTCAGACAAAGGTAAGTGTGAATATATAAAACCATTTTTAAAAACACGTTTAGAAGAACATAACATTAAAAGTTGTTTGATGTTGTAATATTTTTAATCTGTATTTCTAGCATGACCTTGTTTCGAGCCGTTTATTCCCGCTTCTGCTGCTCCGCGGTGTTGTGCGCGCTGATTTTTCTGAGAGATTTACATCAGACGAAGGTTAGGATAAATACATAAAACCACTTAAATAACATGTTAAGTGTTGTAATGGATATATTTGAGTGGGTTTATGTTGTAAAATTAGTCTAGATATCTTGGTAAACTGCTAACTGGTAACTTACTTAGCAACTGCTATGTAAATTTTAAAAAGTTAGCTTTTAGTACAATTAGGGATATGCCGGTATCAAATTTTCATGTTGCGATTAATTGCTAATGATTAATTGCTCAAGATGGCGGCGCGTTCACACGCTGTGGCTTCTCTCTCTCCCGACAGAAAGGTGTTTTCGTGTTTTTTGTCTTGTGAGTCGCAGTGTTTTTGTACGTATTCGTCGCGTCTATCTGTCTCTAAGCGCGCATACAGTCGTGAGTTTCTGCTCGATGTCGGCAGAACCACATTTTTAGAGTTAAACTCCGTGCACGCCGAAGAGCTGCGAGATCTCGGTCTGCTCCGGAGGCCTACACCATCACCGACCCCCACTACTGCATCTCGCCCACAGCGGAGGCGCCACAAGCGGCGTGAGAGGAAGCAGAAGAGGGGCAAGCGCGGAGGTATCCGGGCTAGGCTAGCGGCTAACCCACACAAGCCAGCTATCCCCACCATCGTACTGGCTAACGTACGCTCTTTGGACAATAAACTGGACTACATCCGACTACTACGCTCAACTCAGAGGACTGTAAGAGACTGTTGTGTTTTTGTGTTCACGGAAACATGGCTCAACAACAGCGTTCCGGACTGCGCTATTCATCTCGATCAGCTGACATGCTATCGAGCGGACAGAGCTCGCGTCGAGGGAGGTAAGACCCGTGGCGGCGGGCTTTGTGTTTACATCAATGATGCGTGGTGCCGCGATGCTGTTGTGGTCTGCAAACACTGCTCACCCCTGGTGGAGTTTATGATTATTAAGTGCCGGCCATTCTATCTACCGAGGGAATATACAGCCATACTGCTCGTTGCTGTATACATCCCTCCCAGCTCAAACAACAGCAACAGGAGCGAGGCACTAAATGAACTGTAAATGAAGACAGTACTCCAGGAGGATAGCCCATCATTTCAGCGACAGCAGAGACACTCGGAGCCTGTGGCAGGGGATACAGACCATTACGGACTACAAGCCCCCACCACGCACCTGTGACAGCACCATCTCCCTGCTGAATGAGCTGAACACCTTCTTCGCTCACTTTGAGGCACAAAACAGCACCACTGCACAGAAGACTCCACCTCCTCCCGGCGACCAGGTGATGACGCTGTCCCCGGACAGCGTGAGGAGATCCCTCAGCAGGATCAATGCACGCAAAGCTCCGGGTCCTGACAACATTCCTGGGCGTGTACTGAGAGACTGTGCAGTGGAACTCACTGATGTCTTCACAGACATTTTCAACATCTCGCTAAGCCAGGCTGTTGTCCCCACATGCTTCAAAGCCACCACCATCATTCCAGTCCCGAAGAAGTCGTCTCCATCCTGCTTCAATGACTACCGTCCAGTTGCACTTACCCCCATCCTCATGAAGTGCTTTGAACGGCTAGTCATGCACCACATCAAGTCTGCCCTCCCCCCCTCCCTGGACTCCTTCCAGTTTGCATATCGGTCCAACCGCTCGACCGATGACGCCATCGCCACTACCCTCCACTCAGCACTCACACACCTGGACAAAAAAAGACTCATACGTCAGAATGCTGTTCATAGACTTCAGTTCAGCATTCAACACAATCATCCCTCAACAGCTCATTCACAAACTGGTCCAGCTGGGGCTCAACACTTCGCTGTGCAACTGGCTGTTGGACTTTCTGACTGGAAGACCTCAGGCAGTTCGGGTCGGCAGCAACACATCCAGCACCATCACACTGAACACTGGGGCCCCCCAAGGATGTGTGCTGAGCCCCCTCCTCTTCACTCTGCTGACCCACGACTGCACACCGTCACACAACTCCAACCTCTTCATTAAGAAAATTCTGAATAATTTGTAATATATAATTATTCACGGTATTTAGAAGTGCCCACGATAACAATATCGTGCACATTAATTACCGTGATATACCGCATTACCGAATACCGGCACAAGTCTAAGTACAATATACATGTTTATTAATTAATATTAGTTTAGCTAGCGTGCTTTAGTTGTTTACATATTCCCCACTGACAAATCTGCAGGCACATTCTGCTCATCTGATTTCAGAGGCTCCAAACACTGCAGCTGACTTCTGATTCATCAGAGACAGCCTTGGAGGAGAAATGGTGTCTTAATTTGTTAATATAATTTTCAAAGTGCAGCATAAATTTCACTCCTTTTGTTCGTGTCAGTGTTCTAGTTTTAATGTTTAGAAATCTACAATGTATTTTGTTTTATTGTGATGTGATTTAATGTATATGTTTTAATGTAAATATATAATGTTTTTAGGTCAGATAGCAAATGCTGCCATTCTTCTGGAAAACTGCTGGTCTTTAAAGAACAGGCATCAATCAGGTAACTTGAACACAGTTTTTGAATACCATTCAATTACTAAAAGATTGCTGTATAGTTCAGCTAACAAAATAACCGCCTGTTTTCATTACATTTGTATTATCATGTTATGTTTCATCATACTAACTTGTGTTTAAACAATGAAAACTGTCAAATGTATTTAGAGAAAGTGTGTTTTATTATATTTTTACAGGATCCTCTGTTCCCAGACCCAACCATTCATCTGAAGGACTGTCAAAATATGAACCCTTTGAACCACCAGTGACAGTTTCCACATGATAAATAGAAAGGACATGGCAGAGGATGATGGGGTATTGATATTTCACCGAAATCAGCCTGCTGTACTTACTGTTTCACACATACAGTTGTGGTCAAAAGGTTACATCACACTGCAGAATAATAAAGTTATATAATGTTTTCTATTTATTTATTATTATTTAGGACTGGGCTTATGAAGCTATTTAATTTAGCAGATGTTTACATTTAGTCTGCTAGTCAGAATGATAGCTGATTAAATAAAAAGAAATTGTGGTTCATGTTTGTTTTGTGATAGTGTTTCATGAGTCCTTTGTCCTGAACAGTTTAAATGCCCGCTTTTCTTCAGAAAATTCCTCCAGATCCTTCCCTTTCTCAGGTTTTCCAGCATCTTTTGCATATTTGAACCCTTTCCAGTAATGCATGTATGATTTCAGATCCATTTTTTCACACTTAGGACAACTGAGGGACTCATACACAAAATACATTTCAAAAGGTAAACACATTTACTGATGCTCAAGAAAGCAACACAATGCATTAAGAGACACAGGGTGTGAACTACTCGAATTGGATGATCAGGGAAAACTACTCATTTTTTCTGAAAATAAGCATAAAAAATATATTTTATGTAGCTTCTGAAGGGCAGTACTAAATGAACAAATATGATCTTTAAACAAAACAAAAAGATTTACACATCATCCTGTTCAAAATGTACACCCCCAACTCTTTATGCATCGTGTTTCCTTCTGGAGCATCAGTGAACAATGTTTTCACCTTTTATAATAGTTGTGTATGAGTCCTTCACTTTTCCTCAGATTGAAGAGATGGATCTCAAAATTATAAGTCATTGTCGGACAGGGGTGAACTACTCGAATTGGATGATCAGGGAAAACTACTCATTTTTTCTGAAAATAAGCATAAAAAATATATTTTATGTAGCTTCTGAAGGGCAGTACTAAATGAACAAATATGATCTTTAAACAAAACAAAAAGATTTACACATCATCCTGTTCAAAATGTACACCCCCAACTCTTTATGCATCGTGTTTCCTTCTGGAGCATCAGTGAACAATGTTTTCACCTTTTATAATAGTTGTGTATGAGTCCTTCACTTTTCCTCAGATTGAAGAGATGGATCTCAAAATTATAAGTCATTGTCGGACAGGGGCCAAATATGCAGAAGATGCTGGAAAACCAAAGAATTTGCGGGACTTGGAGGATTTTTCTGAAGAACAGCAGGCAGTTGAACTGCTCTGGACTCGTGAAAAACTATCCCAAAACATAAAAACAGCTGTGGGTCATCCAGTGTATGTAAACTTTTGAACATTTTTATAAATTATACATTTTCATTTCTATAAAATCAGTAAATGTAAATATCTATTATGTAAAATTGCTTATTCATGACAGTACTAAATAAAAATAGCATACATTATGATCCCTCTTATTTTGTTAAAATTATCGCATATTCTGCTAGCACAGAGATGGGCAAACTCAGTCCTAGAGGGCTACTGTCCTGCAGAGTTTCGCTCCAACCCTAATTAAACAGACCTGAAGCTAATCAAGGTCTTCAGGATAACTAGAAGGCTACAGGCAGGTGAGTTTGATCAGGGTTGAAACAAAACTCTGCAGGGCAGTGGCCCTAGAGGACAGAGTTTGCCCATCTCTGTGCTAGAGGTATATAAACTTATGAGCATAACAGTATCTTCTGTAGCTTCTGAAAGGCAGAATTAAATGAAAAATATGGCATGGTCCTGATGGTGACATTAGAGTGTGTGTGTGACTGTCTGATTGAGAGAGCGGTAATCACTGTCCTGGCTCGAGTGTCCATTGCAAGTGTATTCATTATTGTGTTTGTCTTTTGGTTAGTATATATTTTTTATTGTTTCTTTTCAAAATTATTTTATTTTTTAATCAGTTTAATGATTTACTTGAAGTGTCTGTGTTTGCAAAATATTTAAAATATTTTTTCTCAATCTAAATGATGTTGCAGTCCTGCTGAGTTTGTTTAATAATATTTGCAGTCCTGTTAAATGTTTGCAGTCTTGCATTTGCTGAAAAATAAAATTGAGTTTTGTTGATGCCTTGCTGTGTTTGTGGCTTTGTTGACAGTTTTTATAAGCGCATATGACGCATTTTTGTATAGAAGACCCGTAGCATTTAAAACATATTAAGCATACAGTAATTTATAGACGTTTACTGTGACATGAGTGGCTGTTTACGGAGATTTAACTGCTGGATTTTGCGGAGACTACTTCTCATGCACAGGGATGTACGTGGATTTACCGGTGAGTGAGTAAACATTTCTGTCCGTTTCTGGGAGTTTATCGCATTAGTGAGCGGACTGGAAAACTGCCACACACAAAAAAGTCAGTTTCTGTCATTGTCAAGAAACCAGAAACGGTACAGTTATGGAGGCCCTTCATAATGCAGAGGTCAACTGCCTGCTCTGCCTGCTCTGCCAAATGGCACTCTAGTAAGCAGTGTTTAATAAACAGCTGTTTTACTAAATTCTGCTGAGGTTGCTGAGGTGACAGTCCCGTATCGTATCATGGCCTCTGTATCGTATCGGGACTTTGCTGGTGATACACAGCTCTAGTGTGCAGTGTGGGTTGGTGTTTGTGTCGCACCTGTGTGGATCTGCCGGTGGGCCTCAAGAGCATCTTCCTTCTGAAACTGAGCTCCACACTGGTCACAAACGATGGCTTTCTCACCAGCTACAAGACAAAAAAAATGCAGAAATTATTCAATCTACATCACTTTGGAGGTCCTCGGGTGGTGCATGGTGTCATATCTCTTATTTGAACCCCCAGTAATACGTAAAATGATTTGGTGCCTGTGAGCTGGAAGTCTGCTGGATTCACTTCAGTAAAACTTGCTGGCAAAAACACTGTTTACAATGTATTTTGGAGGATATGTATGCCAGACGTTGATCTTGTGTGCACTGTGCAATAAAATCAATGTATCATAAGAGGGATTTATCGTTCAAGGCACACTTTCACTAAAAATCACACAAATGCTGTCAAACAACCCTAAAAAGAAGATAAAAACAAGAAGCCATACATATCACATCCGCATAGCATGTTTAGATGTTGCAATGGGATACCAAGAGGAACTGTGAGACCACAGGATGCCAATATACAATCTGATCTATAAATCAGAATTAAGCAGAAACACTGCTCAATCAAAAGGGAGTTTTTAAAATTTCTAACAGAGCTGTCAGCTCTTCTCATTATTTCTTAAAATTTTACCACCTTCACAAGCACAACAGGAAGTCATAGCTCAGATATAAAAAAAACCAAAGTCCATTTCGCAACCACTGTAAAGTTGCAAAATGTACTGTACGGTCAAGCAGTAGAAAAAAAGTGTTTTTCTTTCTTTTCTTGCAGATGATGCCACTCAGCAATAAACTTATAAATGTGGCACAGACAAGTTCCTCTAAATGGCTCAAGAAATAAAACATCATTATTAAAACAAAAAACTGCACATAAAGAGGAACTGCCACAGACCTCAGAACTGGTTACTTCAGTGTATTCATACCCAATAATTGTTAACCATAAAACATTGTTTCTTCTGCAATGGGTGCTGCATTTAAAGTGCAGAGAATCTGTAAGTAAGCAATCCGAAGTTTAACTTTCCAAAAACTGTAAATATGGTCTCTATGGAAAATTCAAAACATTGCTGCTGGAGTGGTCCGACATCTCAACTTCTGACTTGATCATTTGTATAATATTGGGTGGACTACCTGTTTGAATTTGAATTAAATTAGCATTGAAGTGGCAAAAAGGATGCAGAATGATCAAATGACAGATAGATATACAGTACAGATATGACAGACAGACAAAACGATAGAATGATAAACATATAGAACAAACTATAGAACAAACAATAGAACAAACGTTAAAACAATGGCAGAACAATATACACTAGCTGCATTTCCTTTATCCTTCAAATTGTGCAAACTGAAATTGCGAATTGAAAATACACCCAATGGAAGCGCATCAATTTTGCAAAAACTCCCATATATCGCAAAAAGTTTTTACGCTCACATGAGATGGTTTTTCAGGCAATTTGAAATTTCCAAAAACTGCAAGGGAAAGTTCGCATTTACAGGTCACCTGGTGTACGTAAAAGTCACATGATCATTCTTTAATGTACTATAACCTCCAAGAAACACCTCATATGTTGCCACTCAAGTATAAGGGGCTTTCCTTGACAATAATGTTTGGCTTTCCTTGCCATTAATGCTTAGATAACACCTTATTTACACTTCACACGTCTGCGGAGCATTACGGCTCCGACACAGCCACACTAGTCAATGCTTGTGTTTATTTCAGACACGCCACGGCATGTTTCAGCTCTTCGCACTGCTTCGCTAAAGATATACACCTACGTCTCGTTTGATTAAAAATAATGGCTAGTGTGGTGGCTGTGATATACATAAACCTACAAACATCTGTCACCATGACTTATCGCAAGAGGAAAAAATTGTTTTAGTCGGATAAGTTTGGTTAATGGAAACACTGTCATTACGCAATAGCTTTTTTATCGACATATATAAAATATCGCAAAAGTTTTGCACAAATCTGTAATGGAGGCATGACTAGATAGATAGAATGATAGATAGGCAGTAGGGCTGCACGATAAATCGCATGCGATATTTAACGCGCATCTTGTCAGAAAGCCGGTTCTGTAATCAGCGGTAAATCTCCATCACCTGCAGGCTTTCACATTGAGCAGCATTAACTACACAGAGCCGTTGTTCACTGACGAGCTACGCAAAAAATCGCACGAATATGAACGTGGTTTTGCGCAGCTCGTCAGTGAACAAAGGCTCTGTGTAGTTAATGCTGCTCAATGTGAAAGCACGCAGGTGGAGATTTACCGCTGATTACAGAACCGGCTTTCTGACAAGATGCGCATTAAATATCGCATGCGATTTACCTGTTAAATGTTTGCAGTCTTGCATTTGCTGAAAAATAAAATTGAGTTTTGTTGATGCCTTGCTGTGTTTGTGGCTTTGTTGACAGTTTTTATAAGCGCATATGACGCATTTTTGTATAGAAGACCCGTAGCATTTAAAACATATTAAGCATACAGTAATTTATAGACGTTTACTGTGACATGAGTGGCTGTTTACGGAGATTTAACTGCTGGATTTTGCGGAGACTACTTCTCATGCACAGGGATGTACGTGGATTTACCGGTGAGTGAGTAAACATTTCCGTCCGTGTCTGGGAGTTTATCGCGTTACTGAGCGGACTGGAAAACTGCCGCACACAAAAGAGTCCGTTTCTGTCAGTGTCCAGAAAACAGAAATCTGTCCGTTTCTGGGAGTTTATCGCATTAGTGAGCGGACTGGAAAACTGCCACACACAAAAAAGTCAGTTTCTGTCATTGTCAAGAAACCAGAAACGGTACAGTTATGGAGGCCCTTCATAATGCAGAGGTCAACTGCCTGCTCTGCCAATAGTTAGAAATGGCACTCTAGTAAGCAGTGTTTAATAAACAGCTGTTTTACTAAATTCTGCTGAGGTGAAATTCAGTGCAGTCATGTATCGTGATTAGGGCTGTGTATCACCAGCAAACTCACGATACGATAGGTATCACGATACAATATGTATCACGATACAGGATGCTACCAGTTTAAATTTATAATTATTGGGGGTACTAGCCCTCCTCAATGTCTATGGTGGTTATTATTGCCCTGATCAGACATGAAAATAGCCTATGTTGTGGCACTATCGTGCAATCAGTAATGATATGACGTTAGAAACTTTAGCGATTTTTTGCAAACATTTCTTTGAGTAACATATACATCGTCGTATCGATATTTTGTGTATCGTATCGTGGCATCTGTATCGTGATACATATCGTATTGTGACTTTGCTGGTGATACACAGCCCTAGTAAATAGTGGAGCGCGTGAAGAAGAGATGCGAGGCACAAACACTGTTCAGGTCTCCATTAATTCGTGCTTGTAGTAATTTAATGTGTATATATTTTGAAAGCATTGAATCGCGAGAAATCGCGAATTCATTCGATTCTTAGCGTTTTAAATCGATTACTGTTCGAAATCAGTGATTCACGATTCAAAAATAATGTTTCAAGATCGATAAAACGAGTGAATCGTTACACCCCTACCACAAAGCCTTCTAAGAAGACAGTAAAGGCTTATGTCATGCCTGAGCCAGAGCATGTGAGCGGAGCGGAGTGGTAATATTTCCTTAAGATCGCAGAGCGCCTTTCTGAAGATTCCGCTCCGCTCGCTCAATACGCTCAGCGCCGCTCGCTCAACCCAGAATGCCGTTTGGTGATTTGCTTGTTCGAGATCGAGAATCTGTAGAGATCGAGAATAGTAGAGCAGTTATGGAGTTCAGATATTGTTTCAACGAAGTTGCAAGCCTTATACATAAATGTAAAGTAAAAATCAAAGTTAAGAATGAGCAGGGAGAAGAAACTGAGAGGGAGTGCGGGGAGACTGTTAAAGTTAGTACAGATTCATATTGATTACAGAGAGCACGAAGATGTGCTACGCAAACATGGTGCAGCAAAAGGTGAGCTAGTTACATACCATAATAAATGAATAAACAGGTAGGCTAAGGTTTGTGTTTGCAACCACATGCTCCTTTAAAGGATTACACACACACACCAGTATGCAGAGAGACATTTAAGAGGGTTTATTCTCCAAATAACTTTAAATTCATGTTGCTGAAAAATGTGTTAATAAATGTTATCTGTATGGACTCTTGTTTTTGTTCCACGTTAGCTTCCTGCCCACAAATTTTTGCCTCTTACAAAAGCCACAAAGCCTTCCAAGAAGACAGTAAAGGCTTATGTCATGCCTGAGCTAGATCGGCTGAAACTTGAAAGTTAAGTTGCACAATGTTTAGGTTTTATTATAATTTTTTTATTACTATTATTTTGATTTGTCTTAGTTTTTGGTTGTACTATGGTTTACCTTTTTTAAAGTAATTTGAAATTGATTTTTCTATTTTTATATATTTGTATTTGCATTTTGAATGTAATATGGTAATTAAATGCACTAAATGGGTTTAGTTTTCAGTTATTAACAGTGTTGGGGGTAACTCATTACAAGTAACGCGAGTTATGTAATCAGATTACTTTTGTCAAGTAACTAGTAAAGTAACCTGTATATTTAGTATTGCTCTTTAATAAAGAAAAAGCACTTCTTATCCGATTGCTCGATTAATCGATGGTATTTTCGGTAAAATACTCGATTATTAAAATATTCGATAGCTTCAGCCCTAGAATAAATACTATTTATTTGTTTCAGTTTGTTATTTGCCCAATAAATGACAATAACACGTTTGTTTGAAGGACATTGGGCAGAATGTGAAATAGTGTGTTTTTGTCAGTAAAATAAAAAAAAAAAGGAAAGTGGGCTTTTTTTAATCCGATTAATCGATGGGGAAAATTGAGAAATCACCTTTAAAGTTGTCAAAATGAAGTTCTTAGCACTGCATATTACTAATAAAAATGTAAGTTTTGATATATTTATGGTAGGAAATTTACAAAATATCTTCATGGAACACGATCTTTACTTAATATCCTAATGATTTTTGGCATAAAAGAAAAATTGATAATCAGGGTTACAGTAAAATCGTACAGTAAAAGTCCGTTTGCAAAGCCTGTTGCAAAACTGTTACTGATTTACAGTGAAATGTAAGGAACAAGCAAATAATGCTCTACTGAGACATTCACATGATTTAAAATAACCACAGTCCTATAGCGACTTTACTTCAAATGTGGTTTATACTAGCATAAAAACAAATTCAGTCTCACACGCTCGGAGTTCAACACAGTTTTATGATTCCAAAAAGCAAAAATAAAGTCTACCTAAAGTAATAATTAAATAGCCCCATTGTCCGTTCACTCACATTTCCATAAGAACTTTGAAACATGGACTTAAAACATTTTAATGATGGTTAAGGTCTTATTTTTTACATAAAGGATCTGTGAATGTACCACAAATAGTAATTAAAGATGAATGAAGAATAAACACCAACCTCCTTGTTCCTCGTGTTTTATTCTCCGGGTTTCTGGCTCCTCGTGTCTTATTCTCCAGGTTTCTGGTTCCTCGTGTTTTATTCTCCAGGGTTCTGGTTCCTCGTGTTTTATTCTCCAGGTTTCTGGTTCACTCATGTTCTCCTCACTCTCCTCTTTAACAAACACCATCTTCACAGCAGCAGATCTCAGTTCAGATGATACTCCTCCAGATATTCCTGCTTGATTCAAAACTTAGTCACGACTATGAAGATGAGAATATTACATGTATTTATTGACCTGATTCAAAAACTGTATTTCTCTATTTACAGAAACAACATTTCTAACCGTTTGTATTAAGCCAGCACCACAACAAAACAACCGAGAGCGCGGTGAAACTAATCTTCTTCCTCTGAGGTTTAATGGTGTTTGGGAAACAAACGCATGTGTTTAGCGCCACCCGCTGGACTGGAGAGAGAAGCGGCGAGAGGAGGAAAATAATACGGGGATATTTGTTTTTACTTTGAAAAAGAAGTCGATCGGGTTCTGTAACTGATATTCCGTGGAAGCAAGTTTGGTCATTACCTCACAGATGCTTTATTACTAACAAAATGAGGGAAATCGAGTTAAGTTGATTCATAGAGAAAGCGCAAAACTATTATTTTTTTACATTAGCTCAACACAACATATAGAGGATCACACAGTGTTAAACTATCATAACAGCATCAAAGGAACAAACAGAAAGAAAGAAACGCTAAGCTCCACCTCCAGAAAGCGAGACGCGGTGACGTCACGGCCTATCCCACAATGCACCGGCCGAAGACCTCGCTCGAGCCACAAACAAGGCTTTTTCTCGCTCCGTACACTATTAAGTGCACTCGTGAGGTGTGTGTGTGTGAGGAGGAGTGCCGGGTGTCATCAGTGGCCCGCGGGCGCACTGCGCATTTATCGCTCGCTCCTCACCCTCGCGGAGCAGCAGGGCGCGCGGGAAGAGCAGCGCGAGCGCGGGACGCAATGCCTCATGCCTTAAACTGATGAGTAAGGAAAATAAGGACGCGTGTCCTCGCTCAAACTCGCGAGAGGAATTTTTGAACGGGCACAGGTCGGTCTGCGAGGTGACTCACCTACTTTTGTGAGATGCCGAGCAGAGCCAGAATCTGCCCCGAAGCACCTGAACTAGGGATGGGCGATACCACTTATTTTGTTTTCGATACGATAACGATATTTTTGAAGGCAGTATCGTCGATATCGATACCGATTCGATACTTCTGCACTAAAGTTTTAAATTATGAAATGTATTAATTTATTAAATTACCAAGAGTAAAGTGGATAATTCTGATGATGGCGCCGCAAATGGCAGCCAGGACGCTGAGCTCCGCGATTCTTCTATTGTTTTTGTTTGTTTGTTCTGTGTTTTGTCATTCTTCTTCTATAAGTTTTACCAGAGACGAACTCCTTAACATTAAGCAGCACACCCCAGACAATATTTTTCCGGTTTTTGATTATTCGGACGTTTTGTTGGACATTCTAGTTGGAGGTACAGCGGTGTTGTTCAAACGCACGTGCAGACGCAGAAGAGGGAAACGCGCCGGCGCCCTGGTGAAGCTCCGCGCGCGCGGCATTCGGACTGCGCTCCCAAGCATTCATCTCGCGAATGTCCGTTCCCTTCCTAACAAAACGGATGAACTTCTTCTCCTCACCCGCACCAACAAGGACTTTTCAAACTCTGCTTCGTCGACCACCCCCCATCCGCTCTGATCTGCACTTCACACCATCACCTACTACCCCTGCAACCCCCCTCCCTCCCTCCCCCACCATTCAGCCTGTGCTTAAGGTCTGTGTAGAGGATGTGAACCGGGTCTTCAGGAAGCAGAAATCTAGAAAAGCTTCAGGCCCAGATGGTGTTTCACCTGCCTGTTTAAAAGTCTGCGCTGAACAACTGGCCCACATCTTCACACAGATCTTCAACAGATCTCTGGAGCTGTGTGAAGTTCCCGGTTGCTTCAAACGCTCCACCATCATTCCGGTCCCCAAAAAGCCCAAAATCACTGAACTTAACTGGATAACAGACCTGTTGCTCTCATGTCTGTGGTCATGAAGTCATTTGAGCGACTGGTCCTGGCCTACCTGAAGGGCATCACTGGACCCTTGCTGGATCCTCTTAAGTTTGCCTACAGACCAAACAGGTCTGTGGACGATGCAGTCAACATGGGATTGCATTACATCCTGCAACACCTCGACAGACCTGGGCATTACTCAAGGATCCTATTTGTGGACTTCAGTTTGGCCTTCAATACTATCATGCTTGACCTTCTCTCAGACAAACTGACACAGCTCTCTGTGCCTACCTCCATCTGTCAGTGGATCACCTCACATCTGTGGTCATGAAGTCACATCTGTCAGACTGGTCCTGGCCTACCTGAAGGACATCACTAGACCCCTGCTGGATCCTCTTCAGTTTGCCTACAGAGCAAACAGGTCTGTGGATGATGCAGTCA
>NW_015548348.1:25362-28077 GCF_001515605.1 Sinocyclocheilus anshuiensis
GAGCTGCTGAAACAGTTCTACTCTGCTATCATTGAGTCTGTCCTGTGTTCATCCATAACTGTCTGGTTTGGTTCGGCAACCAAATCAGACATCAAGAGACTACAACGGACAGTCAGGACTGCTGAGAGAATTATTGGTGCCCCTCTGCCCAGCCTCCAAGATCTTTACGTCTCCAGAGTGAGGAAAAGGGCTAAAAAAAATCACCTTGGACCCCTCACACCCAGCCCACACTCTCTTCGAACTGTTGCCTTCTGGTCGGCGCTACAGAGCACTGACCACCAGAACAGCCAGGCACAAGAACAGTTTTTTCCCACAGGGTATATTCAGTCTGAACGAAAACCACTTAACTTTGTTTAAAACGCATTTTAACCTGTTTAATCTCAAATTTTTCCCAGACATGAAAATATCCGAATGATGCGTCATTATTTCAATCCTCTTCTGCATTTCATTCTAATTTATTGAGATGTACCTGTAGAGTTAAGAAAGTGCAAGATGGTATTCAGCAGGTTGAGAAGTGGGGAATAAAATGGGGTTTTACATTTTCTCTTAAAAAACTAAATTAATGTTTTTTACAAGGAGGAAAATCTATGAAAGCTTTAATTTAAAACTATACGGAAGTAATTTGGAGTGTGTGGGGAATAAAATGGGGTTTTAAATTTTCTGTTGAAAACACTAAAGTAATGTTTTTTACAAGGAGGAAAATCAATGAAGGCTTTAATTTAAAACTATAAGTAATTTGGAGAGAGTTAATAAATTTTGCTTTCTAGGAGTACATACAAGGAATGTGGAGGACAAGTGTAAAAAAGTAATAAATACAATGAGATGTTTATCAGGATTAGAATGGGGAGCGGATGATCAATCACTGAAATATATATATGCAAGTTTAATAAGGTCAAGAATAGATTATGGGAGTGTGGTATATGGATCAGCAGCCAAATCTGTGCTTGCGAGGCTAGATATAATACGGCTAAAGCATTGAGACTATGCTTGGGAGCAGTAAAAACGTCACCAGTATGTGCACTACAAGTGGAAGCGGGAGAAATGCCACTGGACATTCGACATAAACAATTGCTGGTGGATTATTGGATTAATCTAAAGGGACATAGAGATGGACATCCTACTAAGGGAGCACTGCAAGCTAGCTGGGAAAAGGAAAGGGCACCAAAGTTTAGTTTTGGATGGATAGGAGATGAGTCAGCTAGAGATTTGGGGGTGAGCGAAAAAGAGTTCTGCCCAACTATTGTATGGCCTGACTTTCTAGAATGGAAGATTGAAACCATGGAAGTTGATTTTGAATTACATCAAATCAAAACGATAAACAATAGTATAGACCTTGTAGCTGAATACTACAGATATGTGGATGATAAATACATGATAAATACATAGACTATATTCAGATTTATACAGATGGGTCGAAAGATCCTGAAACAGGAAGGACCGGATCAGCAATTGTTATAGTTATAATAACGGCATTAGAATGGATTAGAAAGCAGGACAAAATAAGTAAAGTTTTAATTGGAAGTGATTCATTGTCAGCACTGTACAGTCTCAGGACAGGTATGTCCAATAGCTGTCAGGACCTGTTATATGCAATATTAACAACATATACAAGAGTAAAGGAAAAATGTAATGAGATTCGACTGATTTGGACCCCAGCTCATATAGGCATTTTGGGCAATGAGAGAGTGGATAAATTAGCTAAACAAGCAATTAAAAAAGAGAATATTGAAGTAAATATAAAGATGTCAAAATCTGAAGGGAAAAGTATAGTTTGGAAAGAAGCCACGAGAGAATGGCAACGGCAGTGGGACAGGGAAGCTAAAGGAAGACATTTGTATGCCATTCAAAATAAAGTTGGTACAGAGAGGAATTGGGGAGGGACTAGGAGAGAAGAAATAGTGATGACAAGATTGAGAATAGGACACAGTAATTTAAATAGTACATTACACATTATAGGGAAGCATCCTACTGGTTTTTGTGAATAATGATCTAATCATAATCATAATCTATTCGTGAGAGCAGCTCACGGTATTTCACATATTTACACAACTATCAAACAGTTTGTTTAAGTGATATTTTACAGGCTCATGTCTGTATTGTTTTCATCGGGTTCAGCGCTACTTGTGCATCTTTTCTGGCGTCTTTCTACTGAAATAAACATTTAGTGCAGCAGCAGCGAGCATGTGAGGAAAATATGATGAATTAAATCAGATGATTTTGTGAGCTTTTATGCGTTCGTGCGATTGTTTCTATGTTTGTAGTGAGAACTGTTGCTGAATGTCAAGTTAAAACATTGATCTGTGAGGGGAATGATCTCAAGTGTTGCTGCCACCATTTTATTTCTACACTTCTGACATCTTTGGCAGATTAAATCCGTTAGTTTGTTAAAATATACTAAAACAGAGACTGCTAACGTTACATTGAGCCGCGTGAGACATCCATACATAAATGTTAATCAGAATCAGAATGAGCTTTATTGCCAGGTATGTTTACACATACGAGGAATTTGTTTTCGTGACAGAAGCTTCCACAGTGTTTTAGAGGGTGTCCATTTCAACATTTACTATTACTATTATTATTATTTTTACTACTACTACTAGTACTAGTATGGTTCAGTACTGTGTTCGTTAATAAAGCACTATTTTAGTTTTTATTCAGTATCAATTTTAAAACAATCGGTTAATTAATCGGTATCGGCCAGTGTGGTCCAACCTA
>NW_015548348.1:28345-29203 GCF_001515605.1 Sinocyclocheilus anshuiensis
TACTTACTGTTTGCACACATGTGCCAAAGCATTTGCAATTTGCTCAAATCAATAAGAAATTCCAATCTGATGTGAACAAGAAGCTAATTGTTCAGAGATCTGAACTTATTGTTTCGGGAAAAAAAAGTTTCATTCGAGAATTGAGCCAAAGCAATTGAGAAAAACTGTAAATTCCTACATTTGTCTTTTTATGAAATATAGAAAAAATGTGGGGAAAACCCCACACAATTAATATTAATATAAACAAAGTAAGGATAAAAAAATGTAAGAATAAAAATAGAAATATAATTTTACAAATTAGATACTTACCTCTATCTTGTAATGTCACAATAGCTGATCGTGTTGTTTGCTGCAGTCTGTTAACACCAATAAAACTAGCTTAATTCTGCAATTAACAGATCTGAAGTCATCAGCATAACGAATGAGGTGAAAACAGGAGCTATTGACATGAAATAAAGAGTCTTTTCAGCAGCTCTGTTAATATTGATGAGCCTCAGACGATCAACACTCATTCAACAAGACATTCAGGATCATCAGCAGATCATCTCACTTTATTCTCAGTGTTTGCTGATAGAAACACATTATTTGAGTCAGGATATATGATAAAAGTCTATTTCTCACAATATGTATAAAACATAAATAATACAAAAAAACGAACTCTAAAGTAAATAACTGCCATAAAGCACCACAATATGCATGTGGAATGCATATATGCAATATGCACAATATACATATGCTAATCTAAATAGTTTGATTTTCTAATAACTATTCATTGCAATTAAGTAATTAACTCATTAAAGTTTTGTACAGAAACAAACAATGACCATAAAACATCTTCAAATAAAGAGCCATATTTAA
>NW_015548348.1:30269-35569 GCF_001515605.1 Sinocyclocheilus anshuiensis
GCAGCAGCAACACTTGAGATCATTCCCCTCACAGATCAATGTTTAACTTGACATTCAGCAACAGTTCTCACTACAAACATAGAAACATTCGCACGAATGCATAAAAGCTCACAAAACCGTCTGACTTAATTCATCATATTTTCCTCACATGCTGCTGCTGCTGCACTGAATGTTTATTTCAGTAGAAAGACGCCAGAAAAGATGCACAAGTAGCGATGAACCCGATGAAAACAACACAGACATGAGCCTGTAAAATTTCGCTTAAACAGACTGTATAAAGTGTGTTTGATAGTTGTGTAAATATGAGAAATACCGTGAGCTGCTGAACTCTCCTCAGAAGACTCTGCTCAGCTGAAACTGATCTTCTTCTTCTGAGGTTTAATGGTGTTTGGCAAACAAACGCATGTGTTTAGCGCCACCCGCTGGACTGGAATGTGAAGCGGTGAGAGGAGGGTAATAATACGGAGGAATAGAGTGGGGGGGAACTACAAAACATAACTGCACTACATTAAAGTACAACTGCAGTACAAAGTAGTATAACTGCAGGACAATGAAGTACAACTGGAGATTTGCAGTATAATGAAGTATATAACTGCAGTTCAGGCCATTTCCAACTTGTTTTTGAATGTTGTATAGATGCCGACCCTTTACCTCCCTATTCCACATCTTTTGCCATTTCCTAATCATAGCCCCTCTGATTATTCCTTTCATTTCTGCTTACATATCTAAGTGATGTTTATATCTATATCGGTTTGTTTTAATGCCTTCTTGGCCATTTGATCAGCTTCCTCATTTCCCTCTATCCCAACATGTGCCGGTACCCATAAAAATGAAATACTTAATCTATATTGGTGAATTTTGAACATGCTTTGTAGGATATCATATAATATGTCTTGTCTAGATGTAGACTTGCCACTTAATAAACGTATTAAGACAGAATAAGAGTCTGAGCAAACAACTGTTCTTAATGGCTGTATTTCCTCGACTCAATTAAGAGCTATCAGAATGGCTATAATTTTTGCTGAATAAACTGATAAATGATTACTTGTCTTTTGCAATTTTAATCTTAAAATGAGGAATGTATATAGAAACTGCTGTATTTCCTGAAACAGGATCTTTGGATCCATCTGTAAATATTTCCTGACTATAACTTTGATCCATGTATATTTGTGCAATCTCATTCTTGGAAACATAACCCTTTTTATTATTAATTTCTTCCTAAATCTGAAGGTCTGCTATAGGCATTGGAAATAACCACGGAGGTATTATGGGAATTTCCACTGTAGGACTTACATCTATTCGTGTCAATCCAATATCCTCAGCCTATTTTTTTCCACAGTCCATCCAAAACATGTATTATTTGAGTTATGTTCCCAACACTCCATCAATATCTCTCCTCGGAAGACTCTGCTGTTGGTTATTTTTGGCGGGGTTTTTTTGTCGCTGAGTGTTTGAATAAAGATCTGGCGCCACCTGCTGGACGCTACGCGGATTTTCATTCGCATGAGATATTACATTTATTTTTTTTTATACTTCTATTTTTCGTTTAAGTTTCTTTATTGTAGCTACATTATATTTGCACAAACAGTTGCGTAGCACCAAATCACGGGCAGATTATGCTTACTTGTTAAAATTGAAATACATATAACTTCTAAACACGTTGTCTCTGTAATGAGCCTAATGAGGGAAATTTCAAATCTATTCATAAATGTGAATATAGGCTAGATCAATATTAATGAAGTCTGACACAAGAAAACGTTATTGCTGGTGCTCTTTATTTTTTAAAAGTTTTATGATCATTGTTAGGTCTGTAGCCTACACGAAAAACTGTAAAATGTCAATTATCTAATTAGGCTACTTTTCTGCAATTTGTAGTTAGTAGAAAACCAAACTATATTAAGATTCATATGGACATGTTAGGCTATGGTGTTGTTGTTATTGTTGATGTTTTATCCATTTCACATTGTGAGAAATAACAGTATCTTTCATTCAAACACTTGTAGGGTTTTATATTCTGACTCAAATAATGTGTTTCTAGCAGCAAACAATGAGAATAAAGTGAGATGATCTGCTGATGATCCTGAATGTCTCGTTGAATGAGCGTTGATCGTCTGAGGCTCATCAATATTAACCAGAGGTGGGAGTAAGTCACACATGTGCAAGTCACAAGTAAGTCTCGAGTCTTAAGCAAATAGTGTTCAATCATAATGAATTCCCATTTTAATCTTTTTTTTTTGTATAGCGCATTTCAAGAACCCAAGGATGCTTTACAAAATAATACAAGGAATTGGCAAACAAAATACACCAGACAATCAGACAAACAAGTGTTGACAACAAAGAACTACAGATAATTAACAACAAGAGGTCATGCAATCATATGATGAACATCAATTATGTCAAGAAGGTGGTCATGTGTCATACAGACAGAAATTGGGAAATTGAGAAGCAGAAAGGTAAATTAGTTATTTAGAGAACAGAGTGAATATATGAGTTTTAAGTCGAGACTTAAAGGTCTGGAGAGAGGAGGCAGCAATTTTTAAGCAGTTTTCTAATTTTAATTGGCTCCACTTCCGAAGATTCACAACTTCAAGGCGACTTTGTTGAACGTGGACGCCTGTGCACCAGGAAAAATGCATTTGTTCCCTGGTTTATGAATGTCCTAAAGGCATGCAGCATGATTTATTTTCTCTTGATTTATCATAAACTTTACATAAGTTGTTTTCTCGTGATCTATACATAATAAAATAGCTGGTAACGTCAGACAGTAAAAATAAAATAATAACACTTGGCTCCTTCTTAGGGTTTTTTCTGATTGGATAGTTAAAAACGCCTATCCCGGTGTGAACACGCCCAGCGATTGGGAAACGCCCTCTTTTTTGTTCTTGAGCTCAACAGTTGCAGTCCTGGATTCTGCATTTGTTCCCTGGTTTATGAATGTCCTAAAGGCATGCAGCGTTATTATTTTTCCTCTCGATTTATCATAAACTTGACATAAGTTGTTTTCTCGTGATCTAGACATAACAAAATAGCTGGTAACTTCAGACAGTAAAAAGAAAATAATAACACTTGGCTTCTTCTTAGGGCTTTTCTGATTGGATAGTTAAAAACGCCTATCCCGGTGTGAACACGCCCAGCGATTGGGAAACGCCCTCTTTTTTGTTCTTGAGCTCAACAGTTGCAGTCCTGGATTCAGTGAGAGCTGAGTAACAAATCACTTTCAGAAGAAACCCTGAACAAAGAGTCATAAAAGCTTTCGGACGCAGCTGCAGCGATCTTCTGAGGAGAGGCGAGCAGTTCACGGTATTTCGCTTATTTAAATAACTGTAAAACACACTTTACACAGTATGTTTGCAACAATAAACGAGTATGTTTCTGTCTTGTTTCTCTTGATTTATCATAAACTTGACATAAGTTGTTTTCTCGTGATCTAGACATAACAAAATAGCTGGTAACTTCAGACAGTAAAAAGAAAATAATAACACTTGGCTTCTTCTTAGGGCTTTTCTGATTGGATAGTTAAAAACGCCTATCCCGGTGTGAACACGCCCTCTTTTCTGTTCTTGAGCTCAACGGCTGCAGTCCTGGATTCAGTGAGAGCTGAGTAACAAATCACTTTCAGGAGAAACCGTGAACAAAGAGTCATAAAAGCCTTCGGACGCAGCTGCAGCGATCTTCTGAGGAGAGGTGAGCAGTTCACGGTATTTCTCTTATTTAAACAACTGTAAAACACACTTTACACACTATGTTTGCAACAATAAACGAGTATGTTTCTGTCTTGTTTCAATCGAGTAACGTTAAGCTGTTTGTGTGTTTTCTGACTTAGACCTACTTACACTACAGTAAGTACAGTTGGGTCGTTCTTGAACGATTCGTTCGTTTTGAACGAATCTTTAATGTGACTCGGGAAGAACGAGTCGTCTCGGGGAGTGATTCGTTCAGTCGCGCATGCGCAACATCCTATAGGTTCTAGAGAATTGATTAGTTCATCTCGAGTCTTCGGGTTTTTCATCACGTGACAGCCCCATAAGCCCAAACCCGAAGACTTGTCAGATAAGAGGTGGTGAGCTAATCATAGACTGAAGACTCAGGTAAACAATGAATTAATCTTTTCTGTTTCTTATAGCAGTTTTGTATTGTTTGTAGTGTGATCAACGTTTGCGTAAGTAGTAGACATATTAGGGAAGTAACACGTAACATTTTAATTCTATTTTGTTAAAATTAACGAAATGAACGAAATAACTCGAAAAAATATTCGTTCATTTTGCTGAACGAGACTCAAAGGTCCGAGTCGGTAAAATGATCCAAACTTCCCATCACTAACTTACTGCTGCTCTAAATGTCTATGTGAGGAAAACATGTAAAGTAAGAACTGAGCGATTTTATGTTTTTGTATGTTCGTGTAAATTATTGTTTCGATGTTTGCAGTGATAATGTTGCTGTTAGTCTCGTGATCTATGAGGGGAACGAATGCGAACCAATATAAAGTATTGCTGCTGCGATTACATGGTACCATTTTTTGAGATTTTTCTTTGGCAGAATGGCGTTGTTTAAGGGACCGTCTGCAAATTCCTGTGCAAAAAGCAAACTGACTTACTGAATGTGAGCTGCAACAGTTGGAAAGTTAGTGTACTTGTATAAAGACGGGTGATTGAGGTAAATAGTTGAGTACACACACTTTGTGTTCATAAGAAGAGAGGTATTGGCAAAATGTCACCTGTATTAAGTCAGTCGGGACTAGGGATGCAGCGATTAACCGGTTTCGCGATTAACCGCGCTTTAAAATGTCATGGTTAATTAATCGTAAAGGTTCCGCTAAACCGAGTGTTTCTGTTACATGGAACGGAACTGTAGCAGCTTGCGCGAAACGAAAACAAAGTTACACTAGCGGTGCACCAGCTTAAAATGACGTGCTTATCAGAGGCACGGAGGCTACTACATGCATTAGATGAACTGTGACAGAGGGACCAAACAGCGAAGCTTTATTTCCACCAGAGAAATGCTTGTCGATAGTGTGGGACCATTTTGGGTTCACCAAGAATGACCAGGGTGTCATTTAAATATTGCTGTAAAAAACTGCTGCTAAAGAGCGAATACATAAGGGATAATGCACGGCTTGCTGTACATTGAACGATTTTAATGCACGACGTGAAGGCAAGAACCACCTGACGCGAAGCTACAGCTCGTTAGGTCTGCATTTTGCCGCTTCAGATCAGAAAGAGATGAAATGGTGCGGTAAGAACACATTTATTTGAATTATAACATTTAGTTACTTTAATTAATTATTCGAGAGAGAGAGAGAG
>NW_015548348.1:41017-43887 GCF_001515605.1 Sinocyclocheilus anshuiensis
CGAGTCGTTCGTTCATCACGTGACAGCCCCATAAGCTTACCCTATGCAGTCTGAGCCGGAAAGAGAATTGATTAGTTCATCTCTTGAGTCTTCGGGTTTTTCGAGTCACTCGTTCATCACGTGACAGACCCATAAGTTTAACCAATGCAGTCTGAGCCGGAAAGAGAATTGATTAGTTCATCTCGAGTCTTCGGGTTTTTCATCACGTGACAGCCCCATAAGCCCAAACCCGAAGACTTGTCAGATAAGAGGTGGTGAGCTAATCATAGACTGAAGACTCAGGTAAACAATGAATTAATCTTTTCTGTTTCTTATAGCAGTTTTGTATTGTTTGTAGTGTGATCAACGTTTGCGTAAGTAGTAGACATATTAGGGAAGTAACACGTAACATTTTAATTCTATTTTGTTAAAATTAACGAAATGAACGAAATAACTCGAAAAAATATTCGTTCATTTTGCTGAACGAGACTCAAAGGTCCGAGTCGGTAAAATGATCCAAACTTCCCATCACTAACTTACTGCTGCTCTAAATGTCTATGTGAGGAAAACATGTAAAGTAAGAACTGAGCGATTTTATGTTTTTGTATGTTCGTGTAAATTATTGTTTCGATGTTTGCAGTGATAATGTTGCTGTTAGTCTCGTGATCTATGAGGGGAACGAATGCGAACCAATATAAAGTATTGCTGCTGCGATTACATGGTACCATTTTTTGAGATTTTTCTTTGGCAGAATGGCGTTGTTTAAGGGACCGTCTGCAAATTCCTGTGCAAAAAGCAAACTGACTTACTGAATGTGAGCTGCAACAGTTGGAAAGTTAGTGTACTTGTATAAAGACGGGTGATTGAGGTAAATAGTTGAGTACACACACTTTGTGTTCATAAGAAGAGAGGTATTGGCAAAATGTCACCTGTATTAAGTCAGTCGGGACTAGGGATGCAGCGATTAACCGGTTTCGCGATTAACCGCGCTTTAAAATGTCATGGTTAATTAATCGTAAAGGTTCCGCTAAACCGAGTGTTTCTGTTACATGGAACGGAACTGTAGCAGCTTGCGCGAAACGAAAACAAAGTTACACTAGCGGTGCACCAGCTTAAAATGACGTGCTTATCAGAGGCACGGAGGCTACTACATGCATTAGATGAACTGTGACAGAGGGACCAAACAGCGAAGCTTTATTTCCACCAGAGAAATGCTTGTCGATAGTGTGGGACCATTTTGGGTTCACCAAGAATGACCAGGGTGTCATTTAAATATTGCTGTAAAAAACTGCTGCTAAAGAGCGAATACATAAGGGATAATGCACGGCTTGCTGTACATTGAACGATTTTAATGCACGACGTGAAGGCAAGAACCACCTGACGCGAAGCTACAGCTCGTTAGGTCTGCATTTTGCCGCTTCAGATCAGAAAGAGATGAAATGGTGCGGTAAGAACACATTTATTTGAATTATAACATTTAGTTACTTTAATTAATTATTCGAGAGAGAGAGAGAGAGAGAGGTGACAGTTGCCTGTGTGTCTCTCCAGTAGGCTATTTAATCTACTTTATTAATAAAAGTCACGGGGCAGCATTCTCAAGAAGTTTGTGTCCTCCTGAATGTTTGTACACATGCGCAGCGCGATCTCCGATCTCACAAGCCAAAATAATAGACATGATTTTCTCAGGCCACATGTAAAATCATATGGATTATTATAAAGATTATTAAAATGAATACGTATGGATAACAGTTGATTACAATAATATTTCAGTTTATTTCCATTATTAGTAACAGTTTCCCCTGTGGGACAAATAAAGTTAATATTAGTCATATATTAATAATAGGCTACTTCATTAACGTTGTTATTTACTAGACCTGTTGTAGTATTATTCATAAGTAAAAACCAACAAGATTCTCTACCCCAGGTCCAAAAGAAATGTAAAGAATGTACAAACATTAAATACTTTTGTGATCTATTTCCATTTGTTATTTTCAAAAGAGAAATACTGTCATGGGTCATGGAAGCCAGCAATAAATAACACTTTAATATCTAAAGAGTGTTCATGTGATTTTATACATTAGTAATATTGGGAAATTAATAAATGCATAATCGTCATAATCGTAAAACCGTGATTATTCCTCAGACAATAACCGTACCAACAAAAATCTATAATCGTTGCATCCCTAAGTGTGAGTAGAGTAAAAGTACTTGTCCAAAAAACTACTCGAGTAAGAGTAAAAGAGTAGCCTATTTAAAAGTACTTATGAGTATTGAGTAGTGAGTACTGAGCTGTGGATTCTACCCCCTCATAATAAACGCTGTACACCGCAATTGATACATTTTAAAAACGTTGTACATTCTGTAATTCACATCATCTTATTTGTCATAAAGAATGAAGAGTATCTATCATCCAGCAGTTTTAATTTTGACTGCCAACTCTTTAAAATACATCAAAACAGCACGGAAACAGTATTCAGTTGAAGAAAAGATGAAAGTTATTCTCAGTACAATCATCCCCATTTAAATCAAAGTTTGAAAAAATAGATTTAAAATCATGTGTAAAGCCACTGAGACAGCATGCTGTTGTTGCACATAAAATATTAATGTTTAGAACAGTGCAAATACAAACACTATTAGAAACTCATAGTTCAGCATCACACACCATTATATGGGTTAAAATGAGAGCCCATTTCTCTCCAAAACGGTGCCAGTTTTAGTGTTTTGCAATAAGGAAATAAGAATAACTAAACTTGATCATTTGTTACAATTTTAACAAATGCACATTGTTCTAGAAGGATGGCAAATTCATGACATACCTTTTACACAAGCGGCTTCTATCAGCGGCTTCGTCCTTCTCTCTGCCCACGGCGCTTGAAGGGACTAGACGGCCC
>NW_015548348.1:44036-44416 GCF_001515605.1 Sinocyclocheilus anshuiensis
ATCACACGCCACCAGCCCTTGCTATTTCAGCGCCCCGCGCCCCTCCCGCACCCACTCGGGAGCCTGGCGAAGGGCGGCGATTAAGGGACGGGGTGATGCTGATAATTGATAATTGGCTCAGAAGTTGGGAATACGTGGACAGTCACCACTCCCGAATGAGTTCGCGCGAGAGAACGCAATCTTTTAGTTTTAAGTCGGTTTGAACAATCCGGATAAGCGCAAGTAAGTACCATTTTGATTAGCACTGTGTAAACAATGAGTGACGTATACGCGCGAGAGATCACTTCCGGCGCTTATGTCGCTTATGTAAGAGCGCGTACACGCCTCACGCACCGGAAGTCGAGCGCGTGCTCAAAGCAGTTGGACATATTGGACATAGT
>NW_015548348.1:47863-48328 GCF_001515605.1 Sinocyclocheilus anshuiensis
CGGCATCCGGTGCGTGAGGTGTGTACGCGCTCTGGCGTAGTTTACGTTAATGGGTGTGTTGATATCCAGCTGAAGAGCAATCAACCATAACTTCAGGCGAGCAGGCTCAGAAGTTGGGAATATGTGGAAAGTTACCACTCCCGAATGAGTTCGTGCGAGAGAAAGTAATTTTTTTGTTTTAAGTCGGTTTGAACAATCTGGATAAGCGCAAGTAAGTACCATTTTGATTAGCCGTCGTACCTACAATGTTTGTGCACTGTGTAAACAATGAGTGATGTATGCGCGCGAGAGATCACTTCCGGCGCTTGTGTAAACTACGCCAGAGCGCGTACACGCCTCACGCACCGGAAGTCGAGCGCGTGCTCAAAGCAGTTGGACATAGTGGTGAATTAGAGGTAAAAAATTATATAAATACTGTTCGGTTTCTGGCACAAACCGATCGTTTCGTGTCTTAGGACATCAATG
>NW_015548348.1:48825-49587 GCF_001515605.1 Sinocyclocheilus anshuiensis
CACAATCAGCTTGTAACACTCCAAAGAGAAAGGAAAACTTGAAATCGCATCATATGACCCCTTTAAAAACATTAAAAATCATACCGATCCCAAACGTTTGAAAGGCACTCTCTTGTGAACGCGCGTACGACAGTTAGAGGAAGTGACAGAAACATGTATATAAGTTTTTAAATATGGATGTTTTTATTACAACAATGCATGGATTCACTACAGAAGGCCTTCGTTCACCCCCTGGAGCCGTGTGAGGCACGTTTTACTATGGATGTATGCGTTTAATTTTATTTGTTTTGGACTGATGACCTGCAACACCCACTGAGTGCCATTCTAAAGCTTGAAAGATTAAAAACATTTTTTAATATAACTCCGACTGGATTCGTCTGAAGGAAGAAAGTCATATACTCCTAGGATGCCTTGACGGTGAGTAAAACATGGTAACTCCGACTGGATTCATCTGAAGGAAGAAAGTCATATACTGCTGGGATGCCTTGACGGTGAGTAAAACATGGGCTAATTTTCTTTTTGGGGTGAACTAACCCTTTAATATTCACATTTAAACATCTTAACAAATGATCAAAAGTGATCAGAACACATATGATACCCCTAAACCCTTAAACCACAAAAATTAGATGACTTCATGTTGAATGTAAACTCCGTCATTGGCCAATTTTGAAACCTTACGAAACACACGTGTCCTTGGAAAAAAAAAAAAAAAACCACTTGCTTTGAAAGGAGATATTAAGGCTTGCTTTTAATAAAAAAAAG
>NW_015548348.1:50184-53041 GCF_001515605.1 Sinocyclocheilus anshuiensis
TTTTATCATTAAAAACATTTTCATCCATTTTATAGCATATGAATGATTGAATTGTATCTGTGTTGTTTCAAGGGGAAAAGCATGAACTGTTTATGAATTCCATTTTACAGATTAAACAATGAAGACTTCACAATATTGTTATTTCAGCAGCATGAAAAACACAACGGTTATTTAAACTGGGAATAAATAACGTAAAGAAACAGCGCTTCATGATTTCAGTCTAAAACTGAGTTCTGCATTTTCACAAAAACTCTCGTTATAATTACTGAAGCGGTCTACACTGCACAATCAATCTCTTTTCTGCAGTTTGTTATTTAAGCTGATGAGAGAATTTACTAATGAAGTTTCAGAATTCAGTCAATGAGCATGCTCGCTGACAACTCTGGAGTTCTCTGCGTTGACAAATCAAAATGCCTCTGACTGGATATTGCATTCATAAGCTCAACAGAAACGTGTGTGATTAGTTATAATGCTCAATGTTGCAAACCGTGCTCAAAAACAAATCTGATGCAACATAATAAAGCAAATCTACTATTAATAAAATGCCAGAAATGGAGCAGGGTTGCAAGTCTACAAGATGGTAACTCTCCAGGAGCAGGGTTGTAGATCCCTGCAGTAGAATTTGCAGATTTGGTTTCAGTTGACTGTAGGTTCATTGCCACTTTATCCAATGATCTTTATATTCTCTGTGTTCTTAAATTTCCCGGTACGAATAAGAAACCGCTTCAGACAATTCTGTGCGTGCAGGGAACTGAATAAATCGAGAACCATTTCAGACCATTTTGCCAACTTGTTTGATCAAGGCCTTGAACAGAATTGACTCAAAAGAGTGATTAATTTATTAATGGGGCATTGCTCATGCCCAAGAAAAAAAGCGCTTGGAATAAACTACACATTTCTTAACATGTATTGCATTAAAATTAAGTAATGAGAGGAATGTTGCCCAGTGTAGCTAAGTAAAAGTTCCCTTTCAGTCATTCAGTTCTGACACTAGGGATGCATTTGGGAGCCCAGAATCCTCTGACATCATTGAGAAAAGGCCAATGAAATTGGCGAGCAAAATTTGCATAGCTGGCCACGCCACGGACATCCGGGCATAAATAGGCCAGCGTGGCATTGGCTCACTCATTCTGTTCTTCGGATCCGATGCAACATCTCTTTGGGAGATGCAGCACTGCATTCACCTCTCAATCTTCTCGTCGTTGGATCTATGGCACAAGCAGCGGTTTCTCCCTTGCCCATACACAGATAAGTGTAATGAGGGTAACCATGGGTGCTTCAACTGTGATCTTTGAGAGAAGATTTCCTCTTAAAAGAACAGTTTCACAGATGGATTTGTGTGTGTTTACAGCTTGCCTTTCCATCAGTGTCCTTCTGGTTGCAGTTTGTACATCTCACCCTCTGACAGCAACCCTCTTTGCAAACCTTGGAAATAGAATAGCCGTTTACTCGCCAGACTAATATACTATATACAGTGTAGCGAATCAGCTCAAAGGGGAAATATGAATAATTAATCATAACTAGTTATAATTAATTATAAATAATTAGATCCGCTGTAAGTATTTACTTTTCCTGTAAATACTTTTCCTGTAAATAAAATACTGTGTTCCTGTGGCTCAGTGGTAGAGCATTGCGTTAGCAGCGCAAAAGGTTTCAGACTTGATGACTGACTGAATCTCTTGTCACAGAGTGAACACTTATAAGGTTTTTCTCCAGTGTGAATCCTCTCGTGCCGTTTTAAACAGTTTGCTGAAGTAAAAGTATTTTCACACTCAAAGCACATGTACTCTCTCACAGCAGTATGTACTTTCTGATGTACTTTCAAATTTTGTAAACATGAAAAACTCTTTGCACATAAATGACATGAATGTGGCTTCTCCGTTGTATGAACTCTCTGGTGATTCTTCAGGTCTGAAGCTCTCAAAAATGTTTTGCTGCATTGATCACATGTGTGTCGTTTCTCTTTAGTGTGGATCTTCATGTGACCCTTAAGGTTTGATGATTGTGTGAAACTCTTCCCGCACTGATCACAACTGAATGGTTTCTCTCCAGTATGAACTCTCATGTGAACATCAAGACCATATTTGCTTGTCAAACTCTTTCCACACTGAGTGCAGGTGAAAGATTTCTTGGCTCTTCTTTTCTTTAAACCTTCCTGTTTAGTTTGAGAGCAACTCAAAGGTTTTTCTCTACTTTTGACATGATTTTTCTCCTCAACTTCACTCAGTTCTTCATTCTCTTCATTTTCTTCATTTAACTCTGAAATAAAAGTACAAATGGTTTATTTTCAGTTAGTCATAAAAACAGCGAAATGTGAAAGGAGATAAAAATGCACCCTGATGTAAACATATATCTTTTTGATGCATTTTTATAAATTATGTCTCTCTGAAATTGTAAATATTTGTAAGTATTATAGACACAAATCTCATGTTTCTACAGGGAGAACTATTAAATATGTTTGATCAACAACAACATTATATAACATACATTAATTTTGTTAAAAAAGTACCCATATCATAGAAAGTGTCTCTTATTATATGATGCTTCCTCTAGATTATTCAACAGCTCTAAAGATTTTTCCTGTTACAACAAATCTAATACTGTTTGAAGCTTTATAACATTCAGCCTCATTAATGAAGAATAAACACCAACCTGTTAGTTCTTCAGTATCTTCAGTGTGTTTGATTCTGCAGGGCTCTGGATCTCTCATCTTCTCTCTGTCCTCTTTAATAAACTCAGTCTTTGCAGATTTCAGCTCTTCCTGATTGGGAGGAGCTTCACTGATGATGTTATTGCTGTGGGAGGAGCTTCGCTGATGATGTGTTGCAGTGGGCGGAGCTTCACTACCAGTGAACAT
>NW_015548349.1:0-347 GCF_001515605.1 Sinocyclocheilus anshuiensis
TGAGGGCCAATCGGTGGGCAGAAACAGCGTGGTCATCCGCTTCCTTAAGGGGTGCCAGGAGGCTGAATCCACCTCGTCCCCCTACCGTCCCTTCATGGGATCTGCCCACTGTGCTGAGGGCCCTGAAGGGCCCCGCTTTCGACCTGCTACAGTCTACTAACATTCGGTCGCTATCGCTGAAGACTGCTCTGCTTCTAGCACTGGCATCAGTAAAGCGAATAGTGGACCTGCAGGCGCTCTCTATTAGCCCTGTCTGCCTGGAATTTGGGCTTAACGACACTAAGTCGTCCTGAAACCAAGGCACGGTTACGTACCTAAGGTGCTCTCCACTCCGTTCAGAGCACAGG
>NW_015548349.1:602-765 GCF_001515605.1 Sinocyclocheilus anshuiensis
AGTATGGGCCCACTCGACTAGAGGCATCGCCTCGTCTTGGGCATGGTCCAGTGGTGTGTCCATTGCGGATATTTGTAAGGCAGCCGGCTGGGCCTCCCCGTCCACATTCACATCCACATTATAACCTGGAAGTCCCGGCCTTGCAGGCCAGGGTCCTTTCCGC
>NW_015548350.1:0-502 GCF_001515605.1 Sinocyclocheilus anshuiensis
TCTCCAAAGGATTTAATCCTTTTTTATGTGAGGTCCATACAAAAATTAGGGTTGACCATGTTTCAGAATTTGTTGTGGGTGTATGAGTGTGAGATTTCCCGACCTGAAATTTTTTTTCCAGTCTGCCCCTCGTGGAAATAAATGGCGCAGACATGCGGTTTAATTTACTACACATAGGCCTACTGAAGCTCGCTGTGTTTTCGGCCTCTGCCGCCCACATGAACACATAAACATAATCTCTAGAACTGCCCTGAGTCACTTCATGAGCATTTTACTTATTTTGAGAAAACTATCATCATATCATATACAAAGAGACACCAATGTTTCAAAAAGACACCAATGTTTCAGGAGTTTAGTACACAGAATAGGACACATGCTTATTAGATAACCGTATTTGAGTTGATGTATATGTTTTTATTTATTATTATTTTTTAATGAACTATTTTTTCCAAACCATTTGTTAGATGCAGTGTTTCCTGTAGTTATGCAAAGATTTCTTATC
>NW_015548351.1:0-1154 GCF_001515605.1 Sinocyclocheilus anshuiensis
GCCACAGTCCAGGGAGTCCTTTGCGAAGGAGTCCTTGTACTTGTAGAGAACCAATTTGAGTCCTTGGCGATCTGCTTCCTCGCGGAGGGCATCCGCCTCACTCAGGATCTGTTGGATTTGTGCATTGGGTTCCTCCATTGTGGAGTCATTTGAGGGGCTCTGTGCCTTGATGGTTACCTGTGCAGGTGATTCTGTCGCGGGCTGTGTTGAGACAGTGTAGACTGCGAGGTGAGTGTTGTCTGTTATTTCTGATTTTCAGACACTTTCTCTAGGCACTGGCAGAATAGAAGTGATGGCAATGGTTTCATTGGGTCTTGTGAACGTTACGAAGAGTTTGACCAGGTCGCATGTTGAGGCGGATGCTGACACTCTTGCTGTAGGCAGGTATTGTGGCTTCTTGTTCGTTAATCATGGCGCATGCATCTGGCATTGTTTGACCAGATCGAAGGTTCTTGAGGTTGACTGCAGTGGTCAGTTGGTGCGACAGGGGAGCCCATATAACGTCGTTCACGATGTCCACAGTGCAGATGATCTTGGAGGTAGCCATGGTTGTCGACCAGGGACTGAGAGGGAAGTGGCTGTGTTTTGACACGTGTTGGAGGCTCTGCTGTCTTTGCTTCAATGCTCTGAATAGCTTCAGGCTGATAGCTGAGTTCTCCGCCCACAGGGTTAATGCTGCGTCGGACACTGATGTGTCGTGGACATTTATGGCAGTCATGATTCGAAGGGGGCCTGAGTCTGAGTCAGGCGCCTGCAATGAGCAGAGGAAAGGGTCCAGGTTCTTGCTGCTTGGAGTTGAGCTTGGCCCTGGCCCTGACTTTGACATTGCATCATCAGTCAGTGAGTTGGCGGCGGTGTCTGTGGCTTGACACTGCGACTCGTTGGAGGCTACTGACTGGAAGGGCAGAGGCTCGCGGAATTGCGTCTATATCTTTAGCTGCTTGAAATCTATTAAGGGTTCAAAGCGATTAAGCAGGTCTTTTCCAATGAGGAGTGGATACGTATTGAGTGGTGAGATGTATACTGGGTGAACAAGGTCCATTGGTCCCACAGTTAGGTGAATTGGGGCCATGTGTTTTAGTTGTAGGCCCATGTGGAGGAGTTCGGTCGACATTAGAGTGATGTCGGCTCCTGTGTCAAGAAGAGCTTCGACT
>NW_015548352.1:0-193 GCF_001515605.1 Sinocyclocheilus anshuiensis
TCTTTCAGGGCTGTAGAGGTCCTTTCTAGGTGCTGATCCACCATCCGGTCTGAAGACATACTGGATCCGGATGACTGCAGTGACCATCTGATCTGGATACAGACTGGATCTGGTGGCAACGGTGACCTCGGAATAAGAGAGAAACAGACTAATATTAGCGTAGATGCCATTCTTCTAACGATGTAGCAAGTAC
>NW_015548352.1:620-851 GCF_001515605.1 Sinocyclocheilus anshuiensis
AAAATCTATACGATGTTTAATAGGTAGCCAGTGCAGTGTTGACAGAACCGGGCTAATATGGTCATACTTCCTGCTTCTAGTAAGAACTCTAGCTGCTGCATTTTGGACCAGCTGGAGTTTGTTAATTAAGCATGCAGAACAATCACCCAATAAAGGCATTACAATAATCTAACCTTGAGGTCATAGACGCATGGATTAACATTTCTGCATTTGACATTGAGAGAATAGGTC
>NW_015548353.1:0-1670 GCF_001515605.1 Sinocyclocheilus anshuiensis
GAGTTTCACAAAAAAAAGAGGCATAATTTCAAGAAATGTGTTCAAGAAGAACTGTAACATGAAACCAAGAAATGAGAACGGACGAGAGGGGCGGGGTGAGCAGTAGCTCATTAGCATTTAAAGGGATATGCACCGAAACGGGTCGCTGTGAACAGAGCTGCTTTTGACGACGTAAAAAGGGTGTTGTTTTGCACTACCATTGAGAAATTTTAACCAAAGTATGTTATAGACTTTTCATTAAGACCCTAAATAATCATATCAACTTCTGGAAAATGGACATCCTATGACCCCTTTAATACAAAGCCAAAACCCTAAAGGATCATATAAACTTGGGCATCCGATGTCCCCTTTAAGTATCTGATTCTGGAATTGGAATCGATTTTTGATTCCCAACCCTAGCCATGATAGAGGACTGCACTAAATTTCACCTCAGAATTTGGTTAAACAGCTGTTTATTAAACACTGCATACTATAGGGCCATTGCTAACAATAGGCAGAGTAGGCAGCTGAGCTCTGCATTATGAAGGGCCTCCAGAACTGTAACACAGTACAATATAGGTAATGGCGTATGTTTCATGTTTACATTGGGCACTGGGTACTTTTTCGAATCTAGCCTATATTCGACTGATAGTCAAATCATATGTTTTGGGGGCGGGGCAAAATACATTCCAAAGAGTAAAGTCAGACATTCGACAGTCGTAATTACGTTAACACACAGACGCCTCGCAGATACAAACAAGGTAAATAATCTTTTATGTGTTGTTTAAAAGATTAACATTAAAGCGAAACCCTAAAAATTCACGAAATTTTTTACAATAGTGCTCTCATTATAACATTATGTATATGACAGTAGTTATTAATATTCTGCATTTCCGTTTTGAGCTGCGCGCGCTGAAGATGACCAGAAGAATGAAGTATTTGATAGCAGGTTTTTAATCAATGGGATTTAACTCATTTATCTCATATAGAATACGCTTTGTTATTTATACAACATAACGTTAATATTACGACTTACAGGCTATCTGCACAAAATGCCCCGAATGCATGAACGTGTCTGCGCGGCTCTAATTGAACTCGTTTTGTGGACGCGTTCTTCACGCAACAACGTGCAGAAACACAGCAACTAAACTCTAAAAATTCACAGCGTTTGATTATAATAGTGTTCTCATTATAATGTTATGTATTTGACAGTCCCAGTCATAGTTATTAATATTCTGCATTGTTGTTTGCCCTGCTCGCTGAAGAGAAAATCATCGTAGCATCGAATCTTCGACTATTCGGGGTCACCCCTACTCTCTACATTTAAAAAAAAATAAAAATTAGAAGTGTTTTAAACTAACGTGCTGTCTTCACTACAGCTCACACATTTAGTCACTCACACAGATTGCACTGAGTGCACACAAAGACATTCAGCAACACAGAAACTTCCCAGTGCTGCCCAACAATTCTATCAATACAATAGTTTAACTGCTGAAGAGCTACATTATCTTTCTCAGCAAGGAGTTGGTAACAACATCGTTTCTTAAGCAATTAAAGCCACCGCTTCACTGTTAATAGAGAAACACTGCAAAAAAGAAAAAAATGTTGCTTCAAAGTGAAAGTTGTAGAAACTAGGGATGGGTCACGATTAGGGCTGGACGATATGGCCAAAATTTATATCACGATATATT
>NW_015548354.1:0-20955 GCF_001515605.1 Sinocyclocheilus anshuiensis
GAATGAAAGCATACATTATTTTTTTTTTTTTCCCCCAGTCTGTTTTATGTGTTGTTAAATAGAATTTTTATGTTGTTTTTCTGAGAAATTGAATTGAAGTTGAATTGAAGTTATTTTGTAATTAGTTGTAAAAAATATGTTTAGTATAGAACAATTTATTTTCATTTACAATTGTTATGTTAAAAATGTATAGAATAATTTCTATCATTTAGAAATTATAACTTGCTTTGCAAAAATCAACAATTTCCAGAACTACTACTTGCCGTTTATTTACAAGTTTCAACTTATAATAAAACATAAAACACTGCACAGACATTACTTTGTTTCATTTACAGACAACTTAAATTACAAAAGTAATGTACAGAACAACTTAATTCATTTCATTTTTAAGTTTCCCAGCAGCCCCATTTTTTCTCTAGAACTGTCCTAAAACGAGACAAAAAGTTAAGACTTATGAAAATTATTAAGACAGGTCTGCAATCTTAAGGTTAGAAAATATGACACAGCTGGACATCCATACAAAATACTCCAGAAATCATATTTCTGGATTATCAAGTTTGCCTAAAACATTTGTGGAAATATCTTGCATGACAGCACTACCAAAATAAATTAATTAATTAAAATAAAATAAAAATACAAGTGAAAGACTCATCTACTTAAGTAGCCTCATCTACTTCTTGTCTTATTGCTGTGGGCTTTATATAGCATGAAGGATAATTGTTGTGTACACAGGAGGCCCTAGTGAAAATATTACAAATGGGCAATAGCTTACCTCCAAGCCACACTGAGTTTTTGTCCCCAGTAAAGAAATTATCATATTCAGCCCTCAATTTAATAAATACATTGTAAAATAAATATTGTTAGTTTAAGTTCACATTTTTAAGAAAGAGCCTTGACTTTTAAAATTTGCTTCGCTAGATATGAGTAAATTAAACACAATACTTACATTTATAAGTGTATTCGTCGGTCGCCACAGAACTATCACCTGCTATTTTGTTTGAGTAAAAGTCTTGTCGTCACCAGCGCGCTGTGAATTCTGGGATAGGGTAGGCTGCAAAGGATCCATCTGTTGTATCCTCCATTTGCCCGCGAAAACGGAGGGCGCATTTGAAGTCGCTTTCAAATTGCGGCAGCTTTCGTGGCATCACGGTGACACAATTGGCCTTCAAATGTGCTCTTCGAAGGATGTAGCCTTTGAATTGGGACGCAGCTAATGAGTGTTACAATTATGCTGATTGGATTAGAGCTGCTGAAAATCTGGGCAAATTCCTGTAATTGCTTACATTCTTTGCATACTTTGTCTTCTAAGGGTGGCCCCCTTAAAGTCTGTATAAAACTACAACTTTCACTGCTTCAGTCAGTCGTGATGTTAGATTCTCAATCAAGACTCTGCTAAAGATTCACAGTCACCTGGTCTTGCGTCTGAGATTTTCCTATAGGCGTAATTGGAAATTGTAGGTATTTTATCTTAAAACTTTAACTTCGCTAATACATCAATATTCATAACTAGTGCTGTCAAACGATTAATCGCGATTAATCGCATCCAAAATAAAGTTGTTTTTTTTACATAATATATGTTTGTGTACTGTATATATTTTTTATGTATATATAAATACACACACATGCATGTGTATATTTCAGAAAAATATGTTATGTTTATATATTAAATATATTTATATATATAATATAAATTATATTAATAAAAATATAGACATGTAAATACATGTAAATATTTTCAAAATATATACTGCATAACCTTTATGTGTACTTTTTTATATCACTGTGTGCTTGTACAATTTTAGTGTTTCTAACTGGAATATATATTTTTTTAATTATTATTATTATTATTATTATTTTTGGCCAGTTGATGAAACTGAACATGTACAGCTTTAATCAATGAAACCTGGATGTATTTGCTTTTTAGTGAGTATTTGTTATTCCATAGAGGGTTTTTATGGGGAGTAAAATCATGTTTGTAAATAAATGTCCAATAATTGAAATCTGATAGCTTAATAGGTAACTTGTTTATATTAGTCACATTTTTGCACAAATTATATACTGACAATTTTAATCTGGGGAAATATAAAATAGATTTCATTAAAATTATTTTAACCATTTTAATTTTAAGAGTTCCTATCAGTCAAAATCAATCGTTTTAAAATCAGTATTGTTGTATTCTTTTCCAGTACTTTCAAAGTCCGCATGAAAAAAAAAAAAGACTTTATTTACTTTACTAGCGCACATTGCTAGTCTTGATGTGAACAATTAATCCGTGCAAGTTAATCCGCTGAAAAAATTGTTTGTTTTGGTAATCTTTATTCAAATTCTGAACATTTACTTCCGCTCTGCAATTGCGTTCCTTCTCTGATGACGTCAGTTTGACGGTTTGGGCAGAATATCCTTAACCACACCCCTCCAACCGTTAGTTTGCTATGAGTGAGAGACAGAGAGGAGGAGCGCAACAATAAAACCACGCCCTCTATTCAATATTCCGTTTTAGATGGAAATACGTCACTTCACTGAAATAAAGTCGGCAGCAACTTCCGGTTCACTTTAATGACATCCTCTTTACTAAGTAAAGCTGAAATTTAATTTATTGTCTTTATATTTTTTTTTGGAGAAACTGATGGAATAAGATGAATACATTGTCACAAGGATATAGTATCAGTTAATAAATTAACAAATGCTTAAATCTCTCAAATCTACAAATTTATTATGAGTTTGAAATATCCAGTCCTGTAATTTGGACGCCAGATACTGGTGTTTATATTTGATTGAGAATATCACAAAAGCTCTGTAGTTTATCATGAATTGAAAGTACTTCACAGTTGTTTATATTCATATATAAGACTAGACATAAAGCTCATCTGTATTGATAGCGCTTTTGACAGCTCTGTAATTAATCTCTTCAATTCATCTTATATCTTAATATTTAATATTAGTTTTCTAGTGTGAAATCCTTTCATTTTGGCGAACAAGACTTTTATTTTGGTCTGGCGATGTGACGTCATAAGGCTGCGCCGCGCTCCTGCGTCTGTGATTCGGCTGAAGAAAGGTGTGTGCTTTTAATCGTTTAAAGTGTTCAAATCAATACAAGTCATTTAGAGAATTGTATATATATTTATATGTGAAATTATTTTTTTTTACTGAATGTAACACTGTAATGCTTTACCTAGTGACATAATGAAGGTTATTCTCTGTGAGTACAAAAGGTGCGTCTAATTTCTCTCCCTATATCATGAATCAGTTTATCATAAACACGAATCAGTCTCTGGCAAGTAGTAATGAGATGAACAGAGCTTTTGAAACGTTTCAATTCAGTCAATTGAATCAATTAATTCTTAAAATGATTCAGTGAGTCGAGTCCGCACGCTGCTCAAAACAATGTAAATGTAATAATGACATTTAAAAATCAACTGCAAACGTGTCCATAAGAGTGAAATGTATTAAATATAACCTATAAACGAGTAAATACCAAATAGAAATCTTAATGAACCTTCTATATATTGTGTCCCTTTATTCATTTGAGTACTAGGTTGTTGTTGTTTTTTTGTTCTTCCAGGTCATTTAAGGCCATTAACTCTTACTCTGACTGACTCTCTTACCAGTGCGCTGACTACTGAACTAGGGAGCTGATTGAGACACACCCAGATATTTAGTTTGCATTTTTCTCTCTGATAATTATTCTCATTTTAAACAGGACAAAGTGTCCAAACACACCGAAAAACTCCTGGTGAAGCAGCTGAGATCCACGTGACACACTATTATAAAGATGGCGTTTATTAAAGAGGAGAGTGAAGACCTGAAGATTGAAGAAACATTCAGAGTAAAACGAGAAGATATTGAGACGCAAAGAAAGATGGAGTTTATTAAAGAGGAGAGTGAAGACATGAAGACTGAAGAAGCATTCAGAGTCAAACAAGAAGATACTGTGGAACAAACAGGTTGGTGTTCATTCTCAAACCTGAAATCATTCATCTGATCCTTATTAAAATGTGCAGCTCTACAGAAATGAATGATATTTCAAAAGCTGTGATTCTCAACTGGTTTGTTCATGGGACCCACATTTCCACATCGTCATCAAGCTGTGACACAAAAATGGATGACCCACACTAGGGCTGCACGATTAATCGAATGCGATTGTCATGCACATTTTGTTAAAAAAGCCGGTTCTGTAATCAGCAAGAAATCATCATCACGTCAGGGACGGATTATGATTTGCAGAGGCCCCGGGGCCAATTATCTCCAAGGCCCCCCCACCCCACCATACCATTTTTTCCCGTTCTTTCCCTTAGCTGCACATTCACAGTAATAGAAAGTGGAAGTTACGATCATGAATATTCAAACCGTTATCACTCCGCGTCAAATGCCTGCGCTACCCCTGCACTAAAAAAGCACATTGTACAGGGTTTACAGAATCAATATAGGACTAATACACTTTTCTGATATTTTTCTCTCAAGTCTAATAGCTACAACGAATAATCAACAATGCGGCAGCCTGGTCTCATGAAAATGCATATAAATAGTACGCCAAATAAAAACGAAAACTCGTGGTATTGATACGCAAAAATTGACTTTGGCGTGCATATGATACGAAATTTGTTACCATATACACGCCAAAGACCATTTTTGCGTATCAATACCACGAGTTTTCGTTTTTATTTGGCGTACTATTTATACGCACTTTCATGAGATCGGGTTGATTGAGGCGTATGAAACACGTCTTTAATGAATTAACTGTCAAATATACACACATTTAGTGCATCATGAATCAAAAAATTATGTGTCACTAAACAACTCTGTGACAAACATCACATGTAAAATTTAAACATCAGATCATCACGTATAAGAAAATGCAGTTTAAGAAAACACACAATTACAAACATTTGTTTGCAGGCCCTGACAATTATACAATCCAGCATGGTTAAACAATTTCTTAGTTTCTTTCTTGTCTTCCTCCTTGCAAAGTCTTATCCACCACTTCATCGAAACTGAGCTCCTTTAAGAGTTCGGACTCAATGGCCATGAGCGACAGAGAGTTGAGACGTTCTTGGCACATTCTCATTCTCAGTTCGTTTTAGCGCTCTCCCTCGCAATTCGTAACTGGCAGTGTTAGAAAAAGTCTTAATGCAATGTACACATTTGGAAAAGTTGATTGTAAATTCAGATTAATAATTGCTGTTGTTTACAGTCGGTCTAAAGATTCTAGTCTTAGAATTTAAAAACCAGCTGTAGCCAGTCGTCCTCACAAAGATTTTATTAAACATGTTTAATATTGGCGACTGTCTATGCTCTGGAGATGCATTCGGTAGCTTATATAAACTGCACTTATTTATGAATATATAGGCTTCCTATAAATAGGCCTAGTCTAACTAATAAAAAATCAAACGTTTGTAAATAAAATAATTTTACTATATATACACTTTAACAATGTCTAATATATTTGAGGATATATGATGAGGAATTATCTCTACGACTCTCAAATTAAGTCAGAGTTTCCAGTGTTGGCCGTTGGGAGCGTTATTTACTGTAGACTGATAAATAAAGCAGTATTTTATATTTAGTTCTAACTGGTAACTATGGAACCGGAACGAGAAAAAAATAGCATTTTTGGCCAGAACGAACTAATTAGTTTTTAAGGCCTGATTTGACAATAACAGTTTACATTTTTGTTTGATTATAGTTAAAAAAAACAAAAATAAAAAAAAACAGCACTAGAAATGTTGCAATTAACTAAATGAATCAGGAAATGCTTAATGACACATTCTCACAGAACGTTTGCTTTGAAAAACGGGAGACGCGAGGAGTGGAATGGGGGTAAGGTCTAGAGACTCGTTTTAAAGGGGTCATATGATGCGGTTTCAATTTTTCCTTTCTCTTTGGAGTGTTAAGCTCTTGGTGCATAAATTCACATATCTTTATCTTTATTTTTAATTTTACTATCTGTGTTGTTGTCTCAGAGTCTGCACTATAAGCTTTGTCTGTCACCAAAACAAATTTCTTGTGTGTGCAATGGCAATAAATCTCTTTCTGATTCTGACAAATAGTACTTTTTCCTATACCGTTTTCGTTATCAAACTGGATCGCGCAACCTTAAAGCCCAGGGCCCCCCCGGGCTCCTGGTAATCAAGGGACCCTGGGCACTGGCCCCATTGGCCCGGTCAGTAATCCATCCCTGACAATAGGATGTTTGTTTCTTGATCGGTTTATTGATCTGGGATATGTATAGTCTTGTGTAGCCAGACCTTCTGACGACAGACGGTCTGGGAACTTTGGCCGCTTTGAATGGCCAAGGCTTGCCCAAGAGGCCATATGACTGACAGGTAAAGCAACCAATCACATTTCGTTTTGTGCCGTGTCATGTTTAGGGGTGTGGAAATGTCCCCACAATAACAGACCGGTGTGCAAAACTTAGACATATTTTAAAGATTCTATGCCGCGAACTTTAAATAATTCACGTACTTTTGAAAATCCAGTGTTTAGTTGATCCTGATAAACACTCGTCGCAGTTGTAAACATGACTGCTTTTTTGTTTCATGTAGAGGGTTTGGCATCAAGGTATCTTTGTTTCTAGGTGGAACATTAAAGAACGCGACACACATCTCCCGAAAATCCTGTATAATTCAATATATAATTTGATGAAGATTTGAAACTCCTGAAGTGTTTTAAATTTTGTGTGCAATATGCAGGGCTCCAGACTCATTCTTTCCACTGGTCGCTCTTTTGCGACTTACTTTCTCAGTTGGTCGCATGAGCACATGATTTGGTCGCAATTTTTATTTAATTATTTTCTTTGCTACAACATGGGATTAATCAATACATGCTGATGAACTTTTATCATAGTTTATATTTATATGGAAACAAAAGTGGTTAACATTCAACCTGTTCTTTTTCATCAGTAGTATTATTTGTCATTTGAATGTTGTGAACCGGAGTTTCTCTTTTGTTATGTTATAAGCCCAGGGCTTCGGGTGCTTTAACTTTCGAATTCGCGATATCGTCATGTTTTACAAGAGAAGATAATTGTTTGTTTTTCTTACATAAATCTATACACCTTTCACTTTTTAAGACTAAAACAAAAGATGGATTCATAGTTATTTTAAATTAAAAAGCACAACAACAACAAAACAGTAAGATACAATGACAAACTATCTTACAAAATGTTTATTAACAAAAACAAATAAGATTAGGCATGGCATACACCACATGCTGTATAATATACCGACTAATAAATTACAGAATATTTGGCAAACACTGAGGAATCAAATAAAAACAATAAATAAAAGAAAGCTTCCGTAGCATAACGTGAGGTAAACAGCAAAGATAACGAGCTTTTCAAAATGAAAACAAAAAGAAAAGAAAATCTAAACTTGCTGTTGGTGATAGTGCTTGCATGTTTATTTTCCTCGAGTACCAACATGTTCACCTTTTCTGGTTTAAGAAGCGCTCTTTTACTTTACTTAAGCATGAAAACCATCCATCCTTCGCGCTCCTGCTGACGCGGTGAGTATAAACCAGGCTCTACACTCTAAGCGCTGCGCAGTTCAAATGAGTAGCGCGGTTTCTTTATGCTTTCAGTTGCGTTTGCCGTTTGATGTTTCTCATATGCAACAGAAATGGCTGCGCTTGTGAGTTGAACAACGTGGTGGTTGCGCCAGTGCGACCGCACACAAAATGTAGTCGCACAGGCAGAAAAAATGGTCGCAAAATGCTTCATTGGGGAAGTCTAAGCTGCACAGGTTATTCAGAAGACTGAATAGGATTCCTAAAATACATTCGAACTCCAATTTTTTTTTTTTTTGGAAAATAAAGGTCTAAAGAAATATTGAATGCTTATTCTTTAAAAATAAGGTTTTAATAATTTTAGTAGTTGTAGTAGCAGCCTGTTACGTACATTCTACTCAACAATAGTAATATATTTCTGCCAATGCCCTCAAGTTAAACCGAACTTTTATTTTGACGGGTTGCCGTGAATACCTTTACATTTCTGTGTGTATGATATGGGCTGCCCCCCTAATATAATGGCAGGGGAAACACTGGAGTGACCCCATGTCTGAGGTCAGTCATTTGCATAAAACACACCCAAACCAACTCCGTATAAGGGCTTTTTCCGCACAACATTTCTATTAGTCTTTCGTTTCTCTCAGCAAACGAGTAACACTCTTTACTAAAGATGTATTCTAGCTGGAGAGATGCCTGAGAGAAATATAACTTTAATCTTATCATGATTATAAGGTGACCCAGAGTATGTTTGTTTTTCGTTTACATGTGTTTTCAGTAGCTCATACATTTTTTCCCCCTAAATTTAGAAGAAATTGTAGTATAAAAGTTTTTGTTGAATCATGATTTGTTTTTGAAAACGTTCATACACCAATGTCACACAAATTTGCATACTCTTGCATATCATATAAGATCAGGGGAAACATATAGACGGTTTCATCAGGCGCACGCCTGGTCAGTGTTTGTTTATCAGTCTAGCTATGGCACCGGCTACAAATGCAGTTAAAGTTAAGGTGATGAGTAGACTGAAGTTGGGCTCAGGTGGTTGTGCTGTGGGATGTGTTTCCCATACATTTATTTATTTGTGGCGCTCGCCACAATATCAAAAATTACAGATTTTCCAAAAGGCTTCGTTGAATAAACATGAGCACATACTGCACATTTAAAAATCATAACGAGGCGGCGGGTGTTTTTATTTCACTGTATTTCTGAAGGAAGACTAGCTTTAGAAAATTTTCGATGTCATTTACATTTCATCTTGCATGTTATATGCCTGATAAAGCAGCGTTTGTGAGCTCAATGCTGATTTGTGTACAGCCTTTACTGGGGAAACCTCTGTTTCTCCCGCTTTAAAGCACCTCCTGCTACCAGAGAATGAATTAGCATTTTCAGTAAGTCCATCTGATTTACGCAGCAAACATATTTTGCTTGTTATCAAAAATAATCTACTCTAAAGGGATTACTTAGCTGTTGTCATTAATTCTATTTGGAAGTTGTGGTGGCTTCTGCCGGTGCTGTGAGGAATCATTCTCAGAGTCTTTGGGTTTTGATGCCAGAAAAATAGACTTTTATTATCAGAGAGATAATGCAGTCTAGAGATGATCTGCAGAAAATCTATCGAGTTGGTGTCTGTACTTTCTTTTATACAGTGCTTTCCGTAGGCGTGCCCATGTTTCATACATATGGTTATTGTTTAACAACTCGTTTACCTCTTTTGGCTGTGTCTCCAGCCTGCCACCCACAAGCAGACAGGAGGCCCCAATTTATGTTCCATGACTAGAGAGGCCCCATGATATATTTTGTCTAATGTCCAAATAGGATGTGCAGCTGCACCATATACTGCAGTTTTGTAATGTCTGCACATTCCATTCTCACGCAGGCCTCTACACACAGGCAAATACATGATTATAATAGTAGAATGATTTGATACATAAATGGCTAGATTCACAATGATTATACTTGATTAGTTCATATTTTGACCAATAAAAATCTTCTACAAAGTCTACTGGAAGTTAAGTTAGGGCCACAAAAGCACGCATGCGCAGTAACGTTTGTTTATGTTGTTGCCGTTGAAACCGTCTATACAAGCATAAAAAGAAGAGGATCTAATACTGAGTCCTGTGGCACCCCATGCATTTTAAGAATACTTTTCCCATCAACTGGTCACAATCATAGACTGTATAAAAACATGGACGTAGTGTCTGTGACGTCACCCGTAGGTTTCCGAAGAGCGCCATCTTGGCAGCGCGTCACCGCACGTCACTCCCGGATAATCGAAAATGAGCAAAGAGGCGGGAGCTGGTTGCTGAAACCACGCCCACCTAGCTCGACGGTGGTGACAGCAGCGGCAATCCACCTGTCACTCAAGTGGCCACGCCCTTAATGACGCAGAACTTTAAGGCTTGATATAATTTAAACAGATGAGTTATAAAAAAATTCACCCCCCTCACAGTTGTCATGAAGGGCAAATTTAGCTATACAGACCAAAATTTTTTTTTGAACCAGGCTGTAAACATGTTTTTTTTTCTGCTGTAAAATTGGGCATTTTAACATGGGGAGTCTATGGGATTGACTCCCTTTTGCAGTCAGCCTCTAGCGGCCAGTTGTCGAATTACAGTTTAAGTCACTTCCGTGTTGGCTTCACGAGAGAGAGCGGGAGGTTGCAGCTTGGTCCCAATGCACAACACCGCTGTAATCTGCGTCAAAGACGCATGTGCACTCTGATGTAAACAAGCATGAATGAGAAGCGCATGGCGGAATTGGGGAAGGAGGGGCTTTTGAATGAAAGCGCACATTCACTGTTTGACAGCAGATGGCGCTGAACAGCAAAAATGCAGCAGTTACCCCGGAAACAAACAGCTGTGCTACTTTCAGTATGTTGTAAATAGAACGAGGCATCAGTTTACTATCGGGGATTTGTTGTGTTATGCCGTGCCACATCCAGTGTAGTCAGTCAGCATCACTGATTATAATGGGTTCTATAGTATGTTGTCGCGTTGCGCTGCTCGCGTCCGGTGTAGACAAGGGGAGAGCCACGCAGATGTACGTGAACACTGAATGCCGTTCACTTCCGTGTCTATTTGTGCCTGAAATGACATGCGCGCTAAATTGTCAAAATGCATGTCTCTGCAAGTATCCTTGTAAACTCGGTTGCTTCTGGCTTAGGTGAAAGTAAACAAGTGAGAAAGAAAATGGATGTGTAACAGTATATTTGTTCACAGCAGTTTAACGTTCGTGAGGCTTTTTGTGTCATGAATGTTAATCAAACAACAAAACAGAGAAAAATCACTGTTGTAGCTCTAACATAGATTTATTAGATTTAATAATTTCATACAGTGAAGACTATTCAGTGTTATTTTACATTTAATTATTTAATTTTTGTACCAGAATACTGTTATAATTAACTTAAAAATATTAAGCACCATTTATTTCATTTGTATCTTTGTTCTATTATATTTATCTATGCTTGTAAATTGTTTATTTTCTATGCTGTTTTACTCACCTACAAAATCACCCCAGTCATTGATTATTTTTTCTTCCAAATAGAGCTATTCAAGTCATCTGGGGATTTTTTTTCATATCGCAATATATATCGCAGAAAAAAAAAATATCGCAATGTGAGCTTTTTTCCAATACCGTGCAGCCATAGTCAGAGGCCTCTCTGACATGGTCTATTTGCATAGCTTAAAGTCCACGTTTTAGAACAATGTCTTTAAGGTTTTCCCTATGCATAATTCACTTTCCAAACCAATTCCAGATTAACCTACACACCGTGCTGAAAATATAAAGACCAAATATCAATGTCATGCTGAATTTTGACACATGGATTCATACAGTATATACCTTAATAGATAAGGTTACATACATTGTAGGGCTGTCAGTTTAACGTGCTAATTAATTAGTTATGAAAAAATAGCGCGATTAAAATATTTTAACGCAGTTAACGGACTGGCCCCACCCCCAGACCTGTACATCATCTTACATTTGACTGTTGACAAGTATGATGCAGGGCAACAACTCCTTTAATGCAGTTATGCCCTAAAATTCAAGATATTGGTGCAAAAAATGCCTCTGTATGAATTTCTGTCTCATTTAAATCATACGATATCACACGAGCAGCGAGAGCAATATCAGACAAGTGCTGATTTTGTCCTGAATATCATGAGTTTTAAACAGGGTTCGTACAAGTTGCTTAAAGTGCTTGAAGTACTTGAATTTTACTGTTTGAAATTTAAGTCCTGGAAAACCCTTGAAAACAGCCATATTTTTGAAAAGGTACTTGAAAAGTACTTGAATTTTTAAAAGGAAGTATATACGAAATTAGTGTTCATTTTTGTTTTCGGTAAAAACAATCTTTTCATGCAAAATTAACAATGCTTCTCGTGTTAAAGGGGTCATATGATAATTAAAGATAATTATTTTGTGTATTTGGTGTAACAGAATATGTTGACATGCTTTAATGTTCAAAAAACACATTATTTTTCAAATACTGTACATTATTGTAGGTCCTCTATGCCCCGCCTCTCTCAAACGCTTTGTTTTCTACAAAGTCCCTCCTTTGACAAGCGCAGTCTGCTCTGATTGGCCAGCTGACCCAGTGCATTGTGATTGGCCGAACACCGCAAGCACTCGTCGGAAATGTAACGCCCCTTACCATAATCGCAAGCTTCATCTTTCAAAATAAATGTAAAGACAGAGCCCGAAAGGTGAACAGAGTCGCGTGACAGACACAAACTTGCTAATTAGCACATTATTAGGTAAGGCGATTTGTAAAGATTCATTACAAAACATTATACTCACTTCTTCTGTAGATGAGGCTGGATCATGAATGATTCACGCGAATATAGATACATTTATGTAGATCGGGGGCGCATTCCCTTCAGAAACAATGTAATCCACTGCGAGTTCAGCGGCTCAGATGTCGGGAGTAAATGACGACTGCTATGTTCATTATTACATCCAACAACAGAACACCTCAATCGCTTAGGAGCCATTCTTGTCTACATCTGCTCCGGCGGTGAAACAGTGGCAGACTGATGACAGCTCGCTCAGGGTGGGTCTGAGGTAAGACACATTCCAGTCTGTGCTGAAACGCTACTGTCAATCAAACTATCGTGGGAGGGGCCTGTTTTTGTGACATCACACAGACAGGCATCTGAGATCGGCTCGATTTGAGAAAGGGGAAAACATTTAACCAGATTAAAAAAACACTGGGTGGATTTTTATCATTATAGGGTGGTTGTGTACACACACTGCCAACACACATTTCAGTTCAAACAACTTGTAAAAGTGCATGTAGCATCCTATGACCCCTTTAAGGCTTAAGGGGGTTGCCATTTTGCTGATGTTCAATACGAGGCTTTTGAAGAACATTTATTTGTTCACCTCACAATCATTTATAGGTGTACTAAATTGCAAATCACATTCAGCTACATTTCTGGCCATATGAATAATAACTGCACCATATTGTTATTTTTGCTCATTTTGGGGCACTGAATAAAATTGAGCTGGTTTTTCCCCCACTATATCACTACATGGGCCATAGAAGCCTGGTGTATCAAATATATGTCAAAACAACAAAAAAATGTGTCTTTGTCTTATATTATTTCAAGTTTTACATGGCTAATAACAAAATTAATATTTTATGACAAAAATAACTATAAATAAACATAACAGTAATTTTGAAGAATAGAAGTGTTTTATAGCGTGCGCAAGCCTCTTTTCCTCAGCATGCAGGCGGTGTTGATAAACTGAACTGGTTGATGGAAGAGTCACTCAGAGGCGCGTGCATGCTCCTGTGTGCGTGTTAGAAAGAATGCAAGATCGATTTGAAGTGTTTTTTGGCTGAATGTATTTTGCAACGACATCACACGACACCTCAGGTCCAAAATCTGTGGAAATGTAGAAAAATGGAAAGCTCCTCTGAATTATGTGGAGTTGGTTGATTTTGTGTGAAATCACATCAATCACAGAATCGCTAAATCCTGGAAGGACTGTTTAAGCATGATGTGATGTTGGTAACTGCCATGTTTCATAAGGGTTTGATAAATGCCAGCTTGAAATGTATTTGGATCAAGTATAGAGTTAACAATCTTGAGAAGAGGATTACAGGCAACCCATCTTTAAGTAGCTTAGTGACTAGTATCAAGCATACATGTTGCTGGTTTTGATGCTTTACATGTCTAAATGTATTGATGTATGTTGCTTCGTGCCATTAAAATAGGATTAACTTGTATTGTTCTCTTTTTGCTTTAGACCTGAAAGAGAAAAGTGAAGAACTAAATGAAGTGGAAGACAAAGATCAGTATGAGAAACATGATTTTACTGGAGAAAGTTTTAGTTGCTCACAAACTAAACAGAATTCACAAAAGAGAGCTCAAAAGACAGGACATTTCATCTGCCAACAATGTGGAAAGAGTTTCACTAAAAAAGAAACCCTTAAAGTCCACGTTAGAATTCACACCGGAGAGAAGCCTTACACCTGCCAGCAGTGTGGAAAGAGTTTCATTAAAAGTGGAACACTTCAAAGGCACATTAGAATTCACACTGGAGAGAAACCTTACACCTGCCAACAGTGTGGAAAGAGTTTTACTGAAAGAGGAAACTGTAATGTTCACATGAGAATTCACACCGGAGAGAAGCCTTACACCTGCAAACTGTGTGGAAATAGTTTCAATCGAAAAGGAAGCCTCGATAGCCACATGACAATTCATACTGGAGAGAAATCTTACACCTTACACCTGTTTGTTTGGGTTTAATTTGGGAACGCATATGAAGTCTGATGCGCTTTGTGTTGCACTGTTATCATTTTCAAGCATGAAGCACGTCTCCATCTCAGCAGCTCTGTCGACAAACTCTTCCTCTGCGTATGCTGTGAGTTTGGGTTGCTGAATGTTCATCTGGGAAAACGGATGAACTCACTAGATTTGTAATGTAAATCATTTACAAATCTGCCAACACAGGAGAATACATAAACATTTCTAAATATGCGATTTGTTGTACATTGCGATTTCAACATTTTCAAAATTCAAAAAGTTGCTCTGAGTTTGCTTGTCCAAATATTAAAATTAAAGGATTTAAACGCCATTGAATCACACTGTAAAATGAAACATCACCAGGCCGTTGGCGCCCTCTGCAGGTATTTGTTATAATACATAATGTACTTAAGTTGGTTATATTCATATTGTATATAGGCTTATTTTACTGTATGTTAATGTTAACCCCCCCTCTCCACAAAAGGTAGTGTTCATTTTCAGGCTTAAAGGGGGTTGCCATCTTGCTGATGTTCAATACAAGGCTTTTGAAGAACATTTATTTGTTCACCTCAATCATTTATAGGTGTACTAAATTGCAAATCACATTCAGCTACATTTCTGGCCATATGAATAATAACTGCACCATATTGTTATTTTTGCTCATTTTGGGGCACTGAATAAAATTGAGCTGGTTTTTCCCCCTCCACATTCTCACTATATCACTACATGGGCCATAGAAGCTTGGTGTATCAAATATGTCAAAACAAAAAACACATGGGAATTTTTTTTTTTTTGTTTTATGTTATTTCAAGCTTTACATGGCTAATAACAAAATTTATATTTTATGACAAAAATAACCATAAATAAACATAACAGTAATTTTGAAGAATAGAAGTCTTTTATAGCGTGTGCAAGCCTCTTTTCCTCAGCATGCAGGCGGTGTTGATAAACTGAACTGGTTGATGGAAGAGTCACTCAGAGGCGCGTGCATGCTCCTGTGTGCGTGTTAGAAAGAATGCAAGATCGATTTGAAGTGTTTTTTGGCTGAATGTATTTTGCAACGACATCACACGACACCTCAGGTCCAAAATCTGTGGAAATGTAGAAAAATGGAAAGCTCCTCTGAATTATGTGGAGTTGGTTGATTTTGTGTGAAATCACATCAATCACAGAATCGCTAAATCCTGGAAGGACTGTTTAAGCATGATGTGATGTTGGTAACTGCCATGTTTCATAAGGGTTTGATAAATGCCAGCTTGAAATGTATTTGGATCATTTCCTGAAGAAAGTATAGAGTAGAGCCCGACCGATATATCGTTTAGCCGTTATTATCGGCCGATATGAGCCTGTCGCCGATATATATGTATAGGCGAATATGCCGCCGATATGAAATTTTTTTTACAGAGCATATAACACAGATAAAATGCTTGAAATGGTGTAATTACTTAGTTTGTCCAGCAGAGCGCACGCCATTGTTTGCTAATGGCGACTTGGATGAAACGCTTTAAAGCTTAAGTCTATGGAAAACCATTGAAACGGTTTGAACCTCTTTCGAATGAGACCACCCCTGCGTCGATAGCCCCCGGGGTTCGGAAGTTACGGGCGGTTAAATTCGCGGTCCGGCGCCGACCGATCTAGCGATCCCGGAGGGCGGCGTTCGAGAGGGCTCCTCGAGCTGAAGGGATCCCCCGAATTTGGTGGAGATCCGCCAGCGTATTCGCGAGATAGTGACACCAGTCAACACTTTCACTTCAGTAAGGAGGTCTCTTGTTCAGGCAGCAGCATTCAAGCGTCGTCTTATTCGACCGTAAGTGCCCCGCGAAGTGGACTTCACATGATATTCCACCATGATTCCAGTTCCAAGGGAATGTACACGTTGCATTCAAAGGGCATTAAAGTGCGCGAAACGTGAATTTATATTTATTTACAGAGGTAAATTATGTCACACTTCACAGTTTTTCACAGTAAGAGGATTACAGGCAACCCATCTTTAAGTAGCTTAGTGACTAGTATCAAGCATACATGTTGCTGGTTTTGATGCTTTACATGTCTAAATGTATTGATGTATGTTGCTTCGTGCCATTAAAATAGGATTAACTTGTATTGTTCTCTTTTTGCTTTAGACCTGAAAGAGAAAAGTGAAGAACTAAATGAAGTAGAAGACAAAGATCAGTATGAGAAACATGATTTTACTGGAGAAAGTTTGTTTAGTTGCTCACAAACTAAACAGAATTCACAAAAGAGAGCTCAAAAGACAGGACATTTCATCTGCCAACAATGTGGAAAGAGTTTCACTACAAAAGGAAACCTTGACGCCCATATGAGAATTCACACTGGAGAAAAGCCTTACACCTGCCAACAATGTGGAAAGAGTTTCACTACAAAAGGAAACCTTGACATCCATATAAGAATTCACACGGGAGAAAAGCATTTCATCTGCCAACAATGTGGAAAGAGTTTCACTAAAAAAGAAACCCTTAAAGTCCACATGAGAATTCACACCGGAGAGAAGCCTTACACCTGCAAACTGTGTGGAAATAGTTTCAATCGAAAAGGAAGCCTCGATAGCCACATGAGAATTCATACTGGAGAGAAATCTTACACCTGCCAACAGTGTAGAAAGAGTTTTAGTCAAAAAGGAAACCTCAAAGTTCACATGAGTGTTCACACTGGAGAGAGCCTTTTCAACTGCCATCAATGTGGTAAAAGTTTCACTATAAAGGGAAACCTTGAAGTCCACATGAGAATTCACAATGGAGAAAAGCCGTTCATATGCCCTAAGTGTGGAAAGAGTTTCTGTCAAAAAGGAAACCTCAAAGGCCACATGAGTGTTCACACTGGTGAGAAATGTGAAGAACTAAATGAAATGGAAGACAAAGATCAGTCTGAGAAACATGATTTTACTGGAGAAAGTTTTAGTTGCTCACAAACTGAACAGGCAACACAAAAGAGAGCTCAAAAGACAGGAGCTAGAAGTCATTTCATCTGCCAACAATGTGGAAAGAGTTTCACTAAAAAAGAAACCCTTATAGTCCACATGAAAATTCACACCGGAGAGAAGCCTTACACCTGCCAACAGTGTGGAAAAAGTTTCATTAAAAGTGGAACCCTTCAAAGGCACATTAGAATTCACACTGGAGAGAAACCTTACACCTGCCAACAGTGTGGAAAGAGTTTTACTGAAAGAGGAAACTGTAATGCTCACATGAGAATTCACACCGGAGAGAAGCCTTACGCCTGCAAATGGTGTGGAAACTGTTTCATTCGAAAAGGATGCCTAGAGAGCCACATGAGAATTCATACTGGAGAGAAACCTTACACCTGCCAACAGTGTGGAAAGAGTTTTAGTCACAAAGGAAACCTCAAAGTCCACATGAGTGTTCACACTGGAGAGAGCCTTTTCAACTGCCATCAATGTGGTAAAAGTTTCACTATAAATGGAAACCTTGAAGTCCACATGAGAATTCACAATGGAGAAATGCCATTCATATGCCCTAAGTGTGGAGTTTTTGTCACAAAGGAAACCTCAAAGGCCACATGAGTGTTCACACTGTGGAAAATCTGGCTCAGACCAAGCAAATCTTGGGATTAACATGAGAATTCACAGTGAAGAGAACCCTTTCATATGCCATCACTAAGTAAAGATTTAATTCTAAAGAAAACTTAACAGAAAATAAAAACAAAACAGAAATAGTAAAAGCAGGCCCAGTACTCTTTATTTATGTTACCTCCCTGACCCTAGACTGGGGTCGTAACAAATAACTTTATTCATTTAGCAGAACATTGTTTTCTAACATACCTTATGCAATTTCAGGGAATTTGCAAAAGGAATATAGTCATTTTTACCCTTTTGTTAAAGTGCCAACATTCTCCATTAAAAGTTTGCATGCTTGTTTGGAATCATATGATACATGAGCTTACCTAATTTTGTGAGCTTACCTATTTTTTTAAGTTTTTGTTTAATCTTTCGGGCACACTAGGTGAAGACCATATTTTTATAATTATAAAGTTGTTTAGAAGGAAGAGAGTTGTTCCTTCTGTTGTTCAGCCTCTGTTAACCTTGTCTAATAGGTGCTCAAAATTCACTTCAAAGCTGTGTTTTTTGAGATACACAAATGTCCTCATAAGACAGTCGTGGCACCTTGGACAAAGACACTGCAGCTGTGTGTCCCAAAGTGAAGTGTGCGCTCTTCGAAGTGTATGGACTTCGAAGGCCATGCCTCCGAAGTGCACGAATGACCCTTCAAAGTGCATGAGACGCTCTGCTTTCGCAGGATTTCCTAATTCCGCCACCAGTTTTTCCCGATTGCCACTCCTGTCGCAGAGCAATGGTGTGAGAGAACAGCTGCCATCCTGACAGGATTAGTCAATGAAAAACGTTTTGGGGCCAGCATTGCTCATATTTGTTTTATACTGTAATGGAGGAGATGGTGGCAATGTTTCACCCCCAGCGGCACCGGGTGATGTACCTCAGGCTTAGCCAAGACCGTGGCCAGGTAAGTTACATTGTTTTGTTGCGTCCTTGCCGGATTACAACTTTAAATGCAGGCATTGCGTTTGAACTGACTTGAATAATGTAATGATACATATGACAAAATACACACACACACACATATATATATATAGCGGTTCAAATGCTGACTGATATCTTACGAAGGTGCGATTTTATAATAGTTTATTGTCTTGACCATGGTGAACATATTTAGAAAGGTTTGCAACCCTGATTTTAGGCAGTTAAGTAACCATAAAAATAAAACTTTTAATAAATTAAAACAAATTGAGCACTGTTCAGCTCAATGTTCAGTGGCAGCTGTGACAGCTGAACAGTGCTCCGTAGGGCCGGTCCAAGTCCTTTGGATGCAGGTTTTGATATGGGTTGCAGCTGTAGTTAGCAACAATTTGTTAATATTCTGAAAATAAATGTTAGTTTAATTTTCAAAATGACCAGTGGTGGACTGTAACGAAGCACATTCGTTAAGTATTCAGAACAAATGTGAAGTAGGTTACTGTGATGATTTGTTCTCACAGGACAGCAGCACTATAAAAATATGGTCTTTTGATGCGTTGTTGTAGATTAAACTGCCCAACAGTATATGAAGTAGGCTATTTTAAATTTAACAACCTTGAACATATTCAGAAGTAAAATGCAACATACACAGTAGTGCAGCAGTAATATTAATGCAAAACCATCCTGACGAATTCTTTTTCAGAACAATACATACCTTCGCTTTTATTTTCCATACTTTAAGTATATTACAATATGCAAGATAATACTTTTTATGTTCACCCAGAAATGAAAATTCGGTCATCATTTACTCACCCTCAAGTTGTTCCAAACCTGTGTACATTTCTTTGTTCTGCTGTACACAAAGGAAGATATTTGGAACAATGTTTGTAACCAAGCAGATCTTGCCCGCATTGACTACCATAGGGAAAAAAATACAATGGTTGTCAGTGGTGAGCAAAATGATGACTGAATTTTCATTTTTGGTTGAACTATCCCTTCAACTAAGGTTTTAAATTGGACTAGTACATTCCATCAGTGTGGTATTAGTAGTTACTAAAAATAGTTTCCTAATGTATCTCAATATTTCTTCTACTGATTACTTTGTCATAGCTCTAAACAATTTCTCTTTTCCTTCTACCTGTGTACATTTCTTTGTTCTGCTGTACACAAAGGAAGATATTTGGAACAATGTTTGTAACCAAGCAGATCTTGCCCGCATTGACTACCATAGGGAAAAAAATACAATGGTTGTCAGTGGTGAGCAAAATGATGACTGAATTTTCATTTTTGGTTGAACTATCCCTTCAACTAAGGTTTTAAATTGGACTAGTACATTCCATCAGTGTGGTATTAGTAGTTACTAAAAATAGTTTCCTAATGTATCTCAATATTTCTTCTACTGATTACTTTGTCATAGCTCTAAACAATTTCTCTTTTCCTTCTTTCCCTAAATCAGACCAGAACCCTGTACTGCAGGATAAAGCTGAATGTGCCAGCGCTGGACAGGTTTTTAATGGTTTTCGGCTGAGCAGGGAGACAGTGCTGCTGGATCTTCTGAGAAGTGAACGGTAACACACGGCCTGATTTTCGGCTGAGCAGGGAGGCCCTGACATTGCTGCTGGATCTTCTGAGAAGTGAACGGTAACACGGTTGGGGTGCTACAATCGAGACCCTGGTGTTTCTTTTCTGGCTGGCGTGTGGTACATAATACATAGTGGTTTCCAGAGTGTTTGACGTGCCTCGTTCCACTGTCCACCGCATTGTCCACCAAGTTGCTGAGGAGGTGCTGGCCATTCACCACAAAGTGATTCACCTCCCGAAGACCCCAGAAGACCTGGAGGCAGTTTGCCGTGGGTTTGCAGGGCTGGCAAGACACAGAGCTTTCTTGAAATCTGCAGGAGCAATCGACGGTTGCCATGTCCGCATCAAGCCACCAAGCGGCCCTGATGGTCAGTGCTACAGGAACAGGAAACTGTTTCCATCTATTATCCTGCAGGCTGTTTGTGACCATCAGGGCCACTTCATTGACACCTACGTGGGCTGGCCTTGGTCAGTGCATGACGCACGAGTGCTCCACCACAGCCCACTGTACAGGAGGTCAGTGTACCCTCCTCCAGGGCACTTTATCCTGGCAGACGGAGGTTACACATGCCTCTGACACCCACTCCACCTCATCACTCCCTACAAGAGGCC
>NW_015548354.1:23531-32069 GCF_001515605.1 Sinocyclocheilus anshuiensis
TTCCCTAAATCAGACCAGAACCCTGTACTGCAGGATAAAGCTGAATGTGCCAGTGCTGGACAGGTTTTTTAATGACTGTGACACACGGCCTGATTTTCGGCTGAGCAGGGAGGCCCTGACATTGCTGCTGGATCTTCTGAGAAGTGAACGGTAACACGGTTGGGGTGCTACAATCGAGACCCTGGTGTTTCTTTTCTGGCTGGCGTGTGGTACATAATACATAGTGGTTTCCAGAGTGTTTGACGTGCCTCGTTCCACTGTCCACCGCATTGTCCACCAAGTTGCTGAGGAGGTGCTGGCCATTCACCACAAAGTGATTCACCTCCCGAAGACCCCAGAAGACCTGGAGGCAGTTTGCCGTGGGTTTGCAGGGCTGGCAAGACACAGAGCTTTCTTGAAATCTGCAGGAGCAATCGACGGTTGCCATGTCCGCATCAAGCCACCAAGCGGCCCTGATGGTCAGTGCTACAGGAACAGGAAACTGTTTCCATCTATTATCCTGCAGGCTGTTTGTGACCATCAGGGCCACTTCATTGACACCTACGTGGGCTGGCCTTGGTCAGTGCATGACGCACGAGTGCTCCACCACAGCCCACTGTACAGGAGGTCAGTGTACCCTCCTCCAGGGCACTTTATCCTGGCAGACGGAGGTTACCCATGCCTCCGACACATACTCCCCCTCATCACTCCCTACAAGAGACCAGTACAAGGTGTGGGAGCCCAGCGCTTTAACGTCCATCATTCCAGGGCACGCTCCATTATAGAGCGTGCTTTTGGGATGATGAAGACCAGGTTCAGGGCCATCTTCCTGCAAGCACTGGAGGTGCACCACACCTTTGTACCTCACGTAAGTGAATTTAGTGAAGTGAAGACATTTTTAAAATACTGTAAAGGAATAAACAGATTTATTTTTCTGAAGATGTACTTTTGTTCCCTTTTTTACCATTTCAGGTCATAACAGCCAGTGCCATCCTCCATAACATCTGCCTTGGGCTAGGTGACATCATGGCCCGGGAGGATGAGCATGAGGAGGATGTGGCAGAGGAGGAGCATGCTTTGGAGACAGTCAGTGGTTCTCCCTGGCGTGACCAGCTGTCTGCAGAGATGTCTGCCCTGGAGGAGGTAACCGCTGACCACATCTATTTGTAACGGGCAAGTAAGAGGCATCATAGTTTTACAATTCTAAGACAAAAATTAAATGGACCATAAAACTGTTTTGTACATAGAAATATTTTATGGTTTGAGTGTGCAAGTTAATTTCATTTATCCTTCCCTTTCTGAAAACATCTCAGTGATATGACAGCCGTCGATTGTGTCAGCCCTGCAAACCTGTTGGTAGACAATGCAGTGGACAGTGGAAATATGCACTCCAACACTCTGGAGACCATCCCAGATGATGTCCCACCAGCAGAGAGGCCTTACCAGGGTCTGTATTGTGGCAGCCCATCCAGGTCCAGCAGCTCCACCAGGGCCTCCCTGCTCAGCTGAATGACAGTGTACACAAAAATGTTTTGTACTGTTTTACATTCTGTTAATTTAAAATTGTATGTTGTTTTTCTGAAGGTAAACCTAAGTTATGTTGTAAATGGTTGTAAAAAGTGCTTTTAGTAATGAATAGAACAATTTGTTTTAATGTGTAAAAAAATATATTTACAGGACAAAAAAATAATAGTATTGAATATTGTGTAAAAATACGAAGCCCCTAAAGGGACCTTTGCGAAAATAAAAAATACACAGACTTTCGCGTGCTCACGAGAAACGTATGGCGTGCACACGCCTTCGCAATTTCCGGTTTAGGCATTTTGCATTAGCATCATTACTAATGCGGGGGTGAGAGTGTTTAGAACTTAATTTTTCTAAAGGTCGCAACATGGAAGATGATTTTGTTGATTTTTTGAGGTCACGAGATATTTCTCAAGATTCATTTGAGAAAATAAAAGAGGATAAGGTAAATTGTGTTACAGTTAGGCTATAATTAATTCATATGCATGCTTTCGTCGCCAATGTATTTATAGCTGACATTTCCTTTTAGATCAACATAAGTGTCATTGCAATTATGACTGAAGACGAACTTGCGAAATATATCGTTAGATAAGGGGATCGTCTTGCAGTTAGAGCATTTTGCCGTCAAAGACTCGCAGCATGTGAAACCACCAAGTCCACTGCACTGCAGAGATTATGAGACAAGATCCAAAAAGGAGGCAGTACATCAGCAAATGACGGGGGTTTATTAAGCAAACTTTCAGGTATCGGCAACAAACATGCATCTAAAGAGACAAGACGACTGGAAATTGGGTGGCTTCATTTTCATAAAGGAGAATTTCACCAGGTTCGGACAAGACATGGAGGAGGAACGCGACATGTGACGGTTAAAAAGAGCACTTCGGTTGAGGAACTAATGATGATTGGGAAGGATTTGTTTTTTCCTAAAGGGATTTCTTCAAAAGGCCCAGCTGAAAGCTATACTTTTGAGATGCGAGATTTCAGCCAGACCACAATTACATTCAGTATTACAGTGAATGAACTGTATGAGCAGAGTAAACTCAGAATGCTATTTTGACAATGGCTCACAAAGTCCTCCTTCAAGAGCCCAAATTTATAATTGACTGCTTCCATACCATTATGCCAACTGGCAATTCTGAATTTGACCAGACAAAGCATACTTGAAGCATACGAGTCAAAGAAAGCTACAAACAAGAAAGTGTCACAAATGATAAAGCCAGCAAAAGATTACTTGAACCAGCAAGAGCAGCTGACCCTTAATCATCTGCAGCGCTACGTGAAAAATCTAGACCAAAGAAAGCTGGAGACCTTCCTACGATTCTGTACCGGCTCTACTGTCATGTGTAAAGACAAAATCGAAGTCATGTTTAATGGATCATGTGGCCTTGGACGTAGGCCTGTTGCACATACCTGTGGAGCAGTTCTCGACTTACCATGTACATACAGCTCTTACCCAGAATTTCGTGCAGTTTGACAATGTACTAAATGGAGATTGCTTTGCAATGGACATTCTGATTAAATTAACTGCAATGAGATGGAGTAAGTCAGGTTAAGCTTATTTTGTGTACACCAGTGGTTATACGGTTTTATTTTTGTGTTGTTATTTCATGCAATTTTTTCTTTGTAATGTAATTTAATAATTCTTGAAATTCTTGAGTAGTTTCTAAGATTTTATAGTTTGAATAGCTTTAAAGATGTTTTAAGATTTCGAAGTTTTATGGAGTCGAGTTTCAATTTCCGTTCTAAAGAAATTTGAGTTTTATACAAAAACATTCAATTCCACTGAATTGAAAGAAGATAGAATAGCTATGCTGTACACGAGTTTATAGTTGCAAATATTTGTTACAAATCAGAAGCAGTTATTAAATACCCTGTTAAATAATGTGTTAGATAACCGTTTTTAGTGTTTAGAATTAGACATGGAGGAGATAATGTAAATCATTATGTTTCATCCCTATTGGTTTGAGGGGAGTTAAGCTTGTTATTCAAAACTTCTTGTATAGAAGTATTTTTATACACAAACAGGTTCATACATTTCAGGCAAACGGTCTTCTAATCTATTCCTTTTCCATTTTAATGGGGGGAAAAAAAACAGACAGTTTCTTACGCACTGTAATTTTAATCCATTTAATATTCTTGCCACCTTGCCATTTTTTTCTTTCCTTTACAATTTACTGTAATGCAGAAAAACATGTTAGGTTTGAGTATCCATGCTTGTAAACATTGTTAGATGTCAGCAATACATTGTCTGTATTAAAGTATAATAATCAATAAAATGACCCCAACTGTGTTCTTAACATCTTTCTGTATTCAGTGCATTTGATGCTTATTAAATTATATCAAGGGAGAGAAAAGAAATCTGCATACGCGTCTAAAATGATAGTTCACAAGAAAATCACAATTCTGTGAACAAGACTGACTTTTTTTTTGAGGAACACAAATGTTTAGCAGAATATTAGGCATCAACAGCCTCAGAAAACATTCACAACAATTGTATGAAAAATGGTGACAGAGGATGCTGATAACTGCTCAGTGCACATTCTGCTAAACATTTGTGTTCCACAGAAGAAAAAGTCTGAATTTGGAAAAACACAATGGTAAATAAATGACAGAATTTTCATTATTTAATAAGACTGTAATAGAAAGGTCCCTGCCTAAACAAACAATAACATATGCTCAATAACATTAAGTATTCTAGAGACAATTACTAGCTTAAATATTTGCATAATACATAATACAAAGTGCACCTTTAAACTGCTATACAAGCTTTTTGAAACTTCTATTGTAACATCATAGTACTTCTTTAGCATTAGCATTTGGGCATCAGATATTCTGTAAACAAAAAATGCCACCAACCCCTCTAATTTCAGCCTGAGCACAGGTTACAATAAAGTCAGTATTGCATTCCTTAGATGCAAGTATAAGTCTATTTCTTGATATGAGTCCTTTGGAAGCTCAAAGTGTGCCTCGGTCATAACAGAATTACAAATGTCATAGACATCACTGTCACAAGGTATAGATGATCGAAATGTGCATTCTGTCTTGCACAGTTGTAGGTCTCCTGTGTCCACTGGTGACATGTAGTTCTCTGTTCTGTAGAGCTCTGGGAATAAGTACATGACATAGTGTCTACCGCTTGGAACTGTCATTTTTTTGAAGGTCTTATTACATGCGCATCCCACACACGTGCAGTTTCATCCAATTCATCCTGCAATTAAATAAATAAATATAGACAAAGGTTTGCATTAAAGTTATTCAACGTGCAGTTGGGAGTGTCATTTTTTTAGTCTCTAGATCATCAATATCCATAAACACCACATTTCATTGAGGTCATCATTTAAGTGACTTTTTAATAGAAATTTAATATTTCGTAAGCAAATGGTGTTGAGAATTTTGTGATAGGTAAAATAAGTACCCCCAAAACAGCATAAACTTATAATTATAACCCCACAATTCCATGACTGTGACTTAGAATTAAAGGGATAGATCATCCAAAACATGTTGTTCCAAATCTGAATGAGTTCCTTTCTTCTGTTGAACACAAAAGAAGATATTGTTTAGAGTGCTGGTAACCAAGCAGTTTTTCTTACTATGGAAGTCAATGGCTACCATCAGCATTAAGGTAAGGAGCTCATCCAGGTTTGGAACAACATAAGGGCGAGTAAAGGATGAGAAAATTTTCAGTTTTGGAATTAAAGGGATAGTTCATCCAAGTCACACTCATGGAATTGGGGGGTTAGTTTGACCCCGCACAGTAAAAGATTAACTGTATAAAACAACATACACTTTTTATGATGCAAATTATGAATTTTTCACAAATAGGCATCAGGCTAATTTTTTTAATTAATGTGAATTTTTATTACACAATTATTTACTTATAAGGTTATGCTGTGTTTTGGGGGATATGTGGTATTTTATTTTATTTTTACTACAATACACTATGGATTATTACATTAATTCAATAAAAACTCTAAAAACGAGCAAGTGGGCAATGTTATGGATAATAACATGGATTCGCGATACTTTTGGAGAACGAGTCCCAAAGCAATGCTTTATAGCTAAATTATGCTGTGCAGCGTGCACTACATCGTTAACTTTTGTTAAGACAAAACTCACCTGGATAATTCCCAAGAAACAGAAACGGATGAATCGAACAATCCTCTGTCCTTCAGGTCAGTGAACAAAGAGATGAAAAATTCCATGCATTCTTTCCTGAGGAATCCCCACCAACTCTCTATTCGCTGTGCTTGCACCTTCTATGTAGCTGTCAATGTTGGAGTCCTGCAGAATGTTGCGTCTGAGGAAACGCTGGAAGTCTCTCACATGCCCGTTTTCTGTTCCACAGTCGCCTCTAATGATCCGAGGACAGCCACCTGAACTCTCCACTGTTTCCATGTAGTATCCTCCGATGACCTTCAGGTCACTGCTTGTTGTGAACGCATTTAGCCAAATGATCTTCCTTGAAAAGCTGTCAATACAGCCGTTTATGCAAATACCATATGGCTTTAGTTTATCATAAGAATCAAAATGCCAGATGTAATTCGGTCCTTTTGCGAAATAGTTACGCCGATGGAGACGTCGGGCTTTCCTAAATTCTACTCCACCAGGATCTAACAAGCTCAAAATAAAGCGAACATGTTCTTTTCTAATATGCAATCCATTTTCTTTACACTTTGCATGCATCCACCTGTATCCGTGGAGCTGGCCTGACGTTTGGAGTTGATGCTGAATAAATGCGATAGCGTCTTCAATACTTGAGTATTCTTTTCGTCGAAACAGGCGTCTAGACCTCAAAATGCGTTTTAAATGTCGCTCAGTGATTACATATCTGTGTTGAAATGCAAGAACAGAAACAATGTCTTTGTATTGAAGGCCAAGTTTAAAATAGATCTCAATTAATTCGTGCGCATCCATGCTTTTGTTTTCTTCTTGTAAGACGGCAGAGAGTGACGCAACCTGAAACTGTAACGCGTGAGCAAGCAGAAAGTTTCTCGTGAGCACGCAATAGTTTCTAGTGAGCACGCAATAGTTTCTCGTGAGCATGCAACAGTTTCTCGTGCGCACGTGAAAGTCTTCATTTTTTATTTTTGCAAATGTCCCTTTAGGGGCTCTGTATAAAAATGATCAGCTGCGTTAAAAAAAATTAACAATGTACATAATTACTTCTTTTTTTATTTACACATGTGAATATGCAAAACAAAAATACAAAATATACAGAAAGTACTCAGGCTCATTTACAAATAAATTACACTACAAAAATGAATAACGTACACAACTTATTCATATCATTAACTTACATCACTAAAATATACTATAATAATTAGGTTGTTTCATTGACAATGTGACATTAAAAAAAAAAGATATTTGAAAAATTGTAATGTACCCATTTTTTCCACTGCTTTCTCTTGCCTAATAGAGAATAGCTAATAAAAATGTATTTGTTGAGCATTCTCTCAAGAAGAGAAAACAGTCTCTCCATTCTCTCCTGTGCTCTTCTCTCCTCTGTCTCTCTCTGGAGTTTGATGTCCTCCCTGAGTAGCTCCACCAGCTTCCACTCACTCCCTCACCTGTCCCAGGACACTTGCAATCCTAAGGCAGAGCAAATAAACCATGCCAGTTAACAACAACAGCACAATGAATTTCAGCAAAAATGTGTCTATCAACTTGCTTACTTTGTATTTTTTAAGTCTTTCCCCAGCAGGCTCATTTTCTCCAGAATTGTCCTAAAACAAGAGAAAATGGAAACACTTGTGAAAAATATATAGACAGGTTTGCAATCTTACCATTAGAAAATATGACAGCAGGACATGCATACAAAATACAAAGTGCTAAAGTTTGGTTAAAATATTTGTAGACATAACTTGCATGACAGCACTACAAAAACACAACAAAGGGTAAGACTATTGCCTTATATAGTGGTTGTCTTATTGTTTGTGGGCTTTGTGTTAAAAAAAATCATGGCTTTTAACACTTGTTTCGCTAGGTATTTGAGTAAATGAAAACACAATACTTACATTTCAATGTGAATTCCCCCACAGAACTCTCATTCTCCATGTTCTTTGAATATAAATTCCATCGTCATCTGCGCGCAAGTAATTCTGGGATATGGTAGGGTGCGAAGTGTCCATCAGATGTACACTTCATTTTCCTAGGAAACGGAGGGTGCATTTTAAGTCGCTTTCGAATTTCGAATCTTCGGAGGGTGCACCCTGAATTGGGACAGCTTACGTTGTGACGCAATCGCACTTCAAATGCGCACTTTGGAGTCTGCGCACTTCACATTGGGACGGCCTTCGTTGAGCCGCTGTGACGCATTCGCACTTCAAATATGCACTTTGGAGTGTGCGCACTTCACTTTGGGACACAGCTTGCCTGTTGCGTAGCTATAGCCATTTTTCAATTTATAGTGCCACCAAGTGGCCAGTCACCATGGCCTTTTTCACAGACTACAGTCATGGCCAAAAGGTTTGGCAGTGACATAAATTTTGTGTTTTGCAAAGTTTGCTGCTTACGCTGTTGGGGTGTTCATTCACATTGTTTCTAGATTATTGTGTAGAGTGATCAGATGCATTTTAAATAATTGCTAAAAGCTTCATTGGCCAAAAAATTAACTTTTCACAAAAAAAAAAAAAAAAATTTCACTGTTTTTTGACCCTGACACAAAATGGCCAGCTAACATTAATTGACTAATCATATCAGCAGCACATGTGAAAGTGTGAATGAGTACTAGTCAGGTTAATCACTATCATACTAATTAGATTGTAAGAGCAGACTTATTCCTATAAAAGGAGGGAAGAAGCGTTTCCAGTCATTGTGTTCTTGTTAGCAATGGTTACCTCCAAAGAAACACGTGCAGCCATCATCGCTTTGCATCAAAATGGCCTCACATGCAAGGAAATTGCTACAAAGAATATTGCACCTGAAAGAACCACGGGATCATCAAGGACTTAAAGAAGAGAGGTTCGACTGCAGTGAAGAAGTCTTCAGGACATCCCAGAGTGTCCAGCAAGTGCCAGGACATCTCCTCCTGAGGAG
>NW_015548354.1:32099-32674 GCF_001515605.1 Sinocyclocheilus anshuiensis
GCCTGGTGTCAAGAAGGGCAGCAAAGTAGCCACTTCTCTCCAAGAAAAACGTCAAGGACAGACTGAAATTCTGCAGGAAGTACAAGGATTGGACAGCAGAAGACTAGTGCAAAGTTATTTTCTCTGATGAAGCTCCCTTCCGCCTGTTTGGGACATCTGGAAAATCGATTGTTCAAAGAAGAAAGGGTGAACGCTACTATGAGTCCTGTGTTGTGCCAACAGTGAAGCATCCTGAGACCATCCATGTGTGGGGTTGCTTTTCAACCAAGGGAGTGGGCTCTCTCATAATTCTGCCCAAAAACACTGCCAGGAATAAAGAATGGTATCAAAACGTCCTGCAAGAGCGACTTCTTCCAACGATCCATGAGCAATTTGGTGATGATCCGTGTATTTTCCAGCATGATGGAGCACCATGTCCCAAAGCAAGAGTGATAAAGAAGTGAATCAAAGATCATTGCATTGAAATTTTGGATCCGTGGCCAGGCAACTCCCCGGATCTCAATCCCATAGAGAACCTGTGGTCAGTCCTCAAAAGGCGAGTGGACAAGCAGAAGCCCACAAATTGTGATCAACTC
>NW_015548354.1:33779-34347 GCF_001515605.1 Sinocyclocheilus anshuiensis
CGACGACTCAGCTGATGGTTTTCTATGGGATTCAGGTCTGGAGAAAGTGCAGGCCACCCCATTTAAGGTACCCCCAGCCTCCAGCAGCCGTTCCCTGATGATGCGACCTCGATGAGCTGGGGCATTGTCATCCATGAAGATGAATCAGGCCTGTGTTGCTCATGCAGAGGCACGATGACTGGATTAATTATATTATTCAGGTAGTATTGGCTTGAATGAATGAATGAATGGTGCATTTATAAAGCGCTTTATTGTGTATTGCTGTACACCCAAAGCACTTTACAATCATGTCTCTCCTCAACCACCACCAGTGTGCAGCATCCACCTGGATGATGCAACCGGCAGCCACAGGACAACGCGCCAGTGCGCTCACCAGCTACAGGTGGAGAGGAGAGAGAGTCATAGAGCCAATCAAGTAGATGAGGATTATTAGGAGGCCATGACAGACAAGGGCCAGTGGCGGCAATTTGGCTAGGACACTGGGGTTACACCCCTACTCTTTACGAGAAGTGCCATGGGATTTTTAATGACCACAGAGAGTCAGGACCTCGGTTTAACGTCTCATCCG
>NW_015548354.1:34480-36245 GCF_001515605.1 Sinocyclocheilus anshuiensis
TCCAACAGCAACCTAGTTTTCCCAGGAGGTCTCCCATCCAGGTACTGACCAGGCTCAACCCTGCTTAGCTTCAGTGGGTAACCAGTCTTGGGCTGCAGGGTGATATGGCTGTAGATTGTCACGGTACCATTCACAAGGTGTAGGGCAGTTCTGTATTGATTAGACACACCTGCCCAGACTGTAACACCACCACCACCTCCGAATGCTCGTCTGGTGACAACAGTGGCTGATGCATAGCATTCTCCTTGACGTCTCCAACAGCGTTGATGGCCATCATTTCTGCTCAATGTGATTCAACTTTCATCAGAGAACAGCACTGAGGCCTGCTGGTTCCTCGTACAGCATTTTTGGTGCATTCTGAAATTTCACCCTAAATTAGAATATCCCTAACTTTTTGTGAGTAATGTAGGTGTACTGAGTTTGGTGAAATGATCTCATTCCGTTTTAGATTTATATTTCAATTTTAATAAAAGTGGCCACAACCATGGAATGTTTTGACCTGCTATTGCGAACGTGGAACATGGAAATTTAGAATTTTTTGATAATTATGTTAACATTCAGACTCCCCAGAATTATTCTGCACTGCTTTGGTTCAGATCGGGCAGAAAACCTAAGACTAGTACGCAAAAGTATGTTTTTCAAAGAATCCAACATGTAAATATTAAGAAAAGGATTCAAAATGTTCAAATACTGAGCAAAGGATTCCCATGATGTAAGACACTATAAGAGTCTGTGACGAACGATTTAAAGTTATGAGTGACTTTGTCCTTTTGATTGCTGTAGCTTCATTGTCAGGCTGATCAGGGCGAGCCTTGATGATTTTTTAGATGGGGTGGGTACTACCATCCCTCAAAGTTTCAAGTCTCTAAAGCCCCAAGTATACTTCGTTTTTGTGTGTGTATGCTATTGTATGCGTGCAGTTGAACACGTAGCCTTTCAAAGTATACTCCCATTTGATGTTGTGCGTGAACGTGGGTGGCCAACACATGAGCTTTAGAAAGCTTCATCCATCTCCAGTGTCTGGTCGATTTTTCCACCATAAGTTTTGGCCGATAACAAATATTTTCGAACTCTTTTAAACAAAAGCTGAGCTTACCCTCTCGCTCACAAGCACTTGTCAATGTGAGCGTCTGTTGTTGTTGCAGTCTCCGCTATTTTGTTGTTGTTGTTGTTCCGTCTCTTTAGCTTTGTTTTCTACTGTGAAATGACGGCCCGGGACAGTGTTTCCTCCTTGTGGAACAACTGGTTTGTGCAAAACAAATTAAATGCGCATGTGCGACCTGCACGTACAAAGTACAGTATGCGCATACTGTTCTGATGATGAAATTTGTGGATTTAGGCTGACAGTCTGAACAAGGCTTAAGAGTCCAACAACACTACTCCAATAACAAAACACTCCATAGTCACTGCTGATTATGAATGTTTATCATATTTAAATCACCCTATTTTGGATAATTTACCAGAATTACATGAAATAAGGGAGAAATAAAAAATATGCTGTATTGGGGTACCCAGAACCAGTGCTTAAAACACAATACTATAGTGAGAGACAGACATAGACTGAAATACCATTTTACATACTTTCAATATCATTTGGAGAAAACGGAGAGTATCTATTTTAAGTTATCATAGCTCTTGCTAGGGTTTTGTAGATTACTTTATATATATATATATATATATATATATATACACACAGGTGCATCTCAATAAATTAGAATGTCGTGGAAAAGTTCATTTATTTCAGTAATTCAACTCAAATTGTGAA